>NC_061508.1:306033987-306285147 GCF_022539505.1 Lolium rigidum
ACTTACTACGGGTGGAGTCTCACATCAAGACGTTCCCAATGCGAAAGTTTAATGGGAGCCACAACTAAGCACTACCGTGGCCAGTTCGGCCGCCTCCCGTGCGGACCCGAGAGGGTTCTTGCCGCGACACCAGGTCGGGCGGAGCACGCGGCCGGGCACATGATAGAGTCTATCCCGCGTTATGAGTACGATACAGGGATATAAACACTGAAGGCAACGGGAAGTAAATCGTGCATATTGTATTATGCATATAATTAAAATAAAACCAAGGTTGTGGCTCCCGATAAGCATCACCGCCGAGACTCGGGGAAAGGTAGTGGGTGATGGGGGTCCCATTCCCTACACGTACGGGTAGAGCGCTCAATCTCGGAACGGAGATAACAAGAACTCGGGTCCTAGGGGACGCTGGTGGTGGTCTCGGCGGGGGCCCTGGACGCCGGAGCGGCGGCTCCGGATGGTGGCAGCGGTGCCGTCTTCTTCGCGGCGAGCGGTGGCCCGTGGCCCTGGCCGTGTGGGCGGCAGGGTTGCGGTGAGATCTAGTCCGAGGTGTCATGGCGGCCGGTGAAAACCGAGCCTCGACCTCGGTCTTGGCGGATGATGGCGGCGTCGGGCGACGTCGTTACCTTGTCGAAGGCGTCATCTTTGCCCGTCTTGGCACTACACTCGGCGGGTTCGGGATGCGCGGCTGCCGGTGAAAACCGTGCTCCGACCTCGGTTGGCGGACGATGGCGACGTGTCACGCCGCTACCTTCTTGAAGGCATCGTCGTCGCAGTCTGCAGTCTCTCACTCGTGCTGCTCCGGGGGAAACCCTAGGTCCGGGTCTCCCGGATCGGACGATGGCGGCGCGCTCTGCGTCGTTCTACCTCTTGGGGCATCGTTTTTGGAGCAGCTGCTGGATGTTGGCGGATGTTGGTGGAGTGGATGGTGGAGCCGTCTGGCGTCATGGTGGCATCGACGGCAGGTCTTGCAAGGTTAATGCGATTATCTCTCTTGAAGATGGAGTCGAGGAAGACGGCGGAAGCAACTCCTGTGGCGTGGGCGTTGGCGTGCGCCGAGAGTCTGCTTGATCGTATGTGCTTCTCACCTGCTATTGGGCGGTTTGGGAAGGCATTTAGTTTGGATGATGTGAGTTGGTGTATTGTCACCCTATACATCCCACTGTAGGTATAGTTAGGTTGCTTCGAGAGTGATCTTTTGTATTGTTTCTTGTAAGGCTTCATGAATAATCTAATAAAAAGCCGTGTGCATCCTTTGGATGCAGAAGCTGGGGCGATTTTTCCCCCTTTTCGAAAAAAAAACAATATAGTTTCACTGTTAGCCAGCCTAAGAGCGCAACGGTAGACATAAATGAGCATAGTAGATTTATACACCACCGGCATTCCATTTTTCTCTTGTTGCAAAGAATCATTGGGGATTGCTAATCTTTTTTTCAGTTGCAGTAGTCATGCTTCGATTAGTGTCCATGGGCCTGGGCTGCATCAGGAAATGTGATCATTGATCCGCCATCATATAAAGTGTGGATGGAGTGGAGTCCTTCAAGAAATGTCCATGGGTGGAGACCTCGCTTGGAGCTTTTTGAGGATTGTTTGGTTGCCACCGACGTGGTTCCTTTTCCATGCAACTTGCTCCAGTGTTCTCGCTCGGGCTCAGAAGTCGGAGGCACGTGCCAACGTCTTGTATGGAGCCAACGACAAAGAATCCTTCCTTCTACTCCTGGCTTGGATATGTAAAGGGAATTTCATGGACATGGTACTCCTGAATTTGATTGAACTTAGTTGGGGATTATGTGCATCGATCCATAAGACATAAATTTTGGGAGGAGAAAGTTTCCTTCAGACTGTTTATTCAAAACTTATCATTTTTAGCTAAGCGAATTTGACTACGAAAACTGGCACACACATACATACGTGCGTCTTGTATCTGTAGGATTTTTTAAGAATTTTAGAGCGCTAAAAATACGAATTTTAGGACCATACAGTAACTCAGGTTTATATGTACATATGAGCCAGTACGTGTTTTCGATGGCTATGACCCATTGAATGTATCATATGGATCAGATATGCACTTGCGATCAGGAGAAAAAACTTGTCGTTGCGCTGCTGTATCATATAGTACTATATCTAGATGAAGACCCCTTTCCTTGGGTAAATATTATCGCTCGAATATATTGTGTGATGTGGTTGATATGGATGCAGGCCATGTTCTTCTTGAAAGATCTTGGCGAGGAAGGTCAGATGGTATGCTTCCATAGACTCAAATTTTAAAATAGTGCCAAAGGTATCGTTTAATCTCAATCATCCTATCTCTAATCTTGAACATATAAAAAAAATGATTGGCCGTACTGGGGAAGAAACCCAACAACGCTGTGTTATTGATAGCGATAATTATGTGCACAACACCGAGAATGCGAGTACAGACACTCAAACTCGGGCGGGCTGAGAGCTATCAGCAGCTCACTGCCACTAGGCTATGCATTGGTTCACTAATCTCAAACATATCGTTTAATATCAGCCATCCTTGTATTTCGCTTAGGAAAATATTTCAGTCTTGTGGGTCTATTATTGTGAAGTAACCAAAGGTGTATTGAAAAAGAAATTATCAGATAAATATCAAGTTTTATATCACTCAATAATGATCTTTGATGAGTAGATTTTAGTACAACAAAAGTTACCTTTGTGAGATGCAACTTTGAAGTTCTTGTCTCCCCCAAAATTTCTTTGGCCCCTTTTGTTATGAGAGAGTGAGGTAAGCTGCTTTGTGACAGCGGCACGGTGATGCCCTCGAACGAATGAATCTAGATCGTGGAAGTCGCTCATGTGACATTGCTTGCTCAACCTGACATTTTTCTTCAAGGACAAGCAACCAAAGGTTGCATGTCATTATATTAAAATCATAAAGGTGTTGATTACAAGTCTCTTTACAGAAACAACATCCGCCAGTAACTGACACTTATTACTTGCCTCTCCCGGCCAAATTCCTAGCCAAGCTTCGCAAAGAAGTAGAGTACACAATTAACTTAACTATTTGCAGTAACATCAAGCTGCACCGATCAAATGGTCTAGCATTGCGCGTAGCTAGCCAGATATGACATAGTAGTTTCGCGATTGCCACAACATCAGCTTCGGTCCTTCTCATTTGAGTGAATATGCTCGGAATTAAACTCCACCATTATCGGATACTATCACTGATAGCTTGGAATGACGATTCTTGTGTCACTTGGAGCGTTCCCTAGATGCTTCAGTCGGAGTAATTCATATTCGTATTCATCGGAAATTCTCCCTTTTACAGGAAAAATCCCATTTGCCCCCCCCCCCCCCCCCCACCCCACCCCACCTCCAAAATGCATTTTACTAGGTACTCTAAGTAAGCCCACCATCATCATCCCATCAAGAAGACACACCTCAATTTCGCCTTTTCTTTCCCAGTTCGGCCAGTCCGTGGTTCGACCACAGAAGCGAACATGGAATGGTGAACAGAAACCAGGTCCTTCGAGCTCCCCCAATTGCTAGGTCTCCCGTTGATCCCCCTCCTCGCCCCTCGATCCTCCTTCTTGGCGACACGCTGTCATGATCAAACACCGTGGGAGGCTGCTGCTTCGCTAGAGACGCCCAACGCCCCACTGCCTACCTGCAGCCACGCCACTGGTCAGCCGTGAGACGCCAGCTTTCAGGCTAGCTAGGTATGTACTTCTAAATTATGATTATTATTTTTCCGTTGAGAATTGGAATGCACCGGTAGTTACATGCCCATTACTCCACTGGATTGCTCAATTGATGCCTTCTTCTTATGATTTAGGTACATCATGTAGGTTGCAATGGGAAACAGCAGGCGATAATCTTTTTTGAATAGAGAACGAGATGAAGAAGTTGTTGAAATTCAACATACATCGGGTTCGTGGTGCTTAAAAAATTAAATATCAAGATTTAACTGCCGATTTCAAAGCCAAGAAGAACGAAAGAGCATTACAATAGATATTTATTGGTCACAATTAGTTGTCTTTTGGTCATTATATTCTTCCTTTTCTTTTGGAGCATAAAAAATTACTTGTCCAGAATATCCAGATATATTGTAACGTGTTATATCTATTGCATTTGTGTGAAAAAGATACGTATATATCATCATGACATTGTCATCTAGCTAGTACAGCACTATCTTACTTTTTTTCTATGACTTGCCACATTTTTTTATGCATGTTTGATGTTTACTGTGCAATTCGCCCCCTTTTTTTATTTCGTTCACGCCCCGCCACTACATAAATGAGTTGCTGATGTAAGGTAAACTATCCAGGGAGTATGGACATGTCTAAAGGAACATTGCACTGGCCCTCACAGTTGTTCAACAACACACAAGCCTTATTCTCTCGTGCTCGTCTATATCGCAAGTGTAAATGTGATGCAAGTAAAATTCATGTGTCCATATTGCGCCCTTTGAAAATCAAACCCAATATCAAGCGATCTGCCGGCTTCCATGTTACCATGAACCAATTCTTGCTGCTCTCGCTTTGTTACTAGCATAAGGTAAAATTCTGAGACCGAAAGGAGAGCTCCGACATAGAATCATGATATGGTAAAGATGCAAGCCTTAGTTTCTCCCATGCATCATCATCTAGCTCATGACCGCCTTGCACCAGCTTCAAGTTGTGGGACGGTGGGTAGGAATGCAAGTGAGAATGCGGCTTATATCGTATTTCTAGTTTATTTGATGTTTTCTCATTTTTGAACTGGAAATCCTCACATAAACTAGAAGTGAAAATAGGTCTATTTCATGGGGAAGAGGCCTTACTTCCGGAGTAGTAGCATAGGCTAGTGGGCTGGTGACCATAGCTCTAATCCAGCAACTCAAGAGACACATCAATACGAAGGGACATAACAGAAGCAAAGAGGATAATATGATGTACATGATCTCGTGAGTAGAATTATCGGAGATAGTGGGCCCATTGTATGTCCACTAAGATTGTACAAAAAGGGATGCGGGGAGAGCTCGATACAACAGTAAAAAAGCTATGTACACTCCCTTTAATAGTATAAATAAGACTGCAACACACCTTATCATGCCAAGCATAAGGAAAATCTTTAAAACTAGGAGCCCGACTCTAAAACAAAATTATATATGGGAAGAGAATTATGCTTGTTGTGCCTCATGACTAGAGGTAGTTGCAGGTTTGATGTAAAAAATGGTAGCTAGCTACAGACTTAATTGTATAAGTATGTCGTAGTTTCTAAATTCTTGAACAAGTACTTCTGTATAAATATGTCCCGAGAGAGCACACCATATGTGTATAATAGAACACACCGAAGTTTTACGTATGTTCTAGTTCCTTGATGAATCCTCTGATAAAATAAGAGGTCAAATAGATATTCTACTTGTGTTGATGTTGGGCTGCTAGGCTTGGGATGCATAAAGAAATTTGACCGATCTAGTTAGTATGAACTCGTAATTGTGATGAGTGAAGAAGCCAGCTATAGTAGCGGAAACCTAGAATCAAATACTTCTAGTTTCACAATGCTGCTGCAAACAATGATTACGATCCACATTGTATGACGCTGGATGCTACAGAAAAGGAATTTTCGTACGTATAAATTGGTAGACTCCCTGACCGATTCATTTTCTTAGATGAGTCTTTTTTTCAAATATGTTCAGCTAGATTGTTAATTATGTTTGATTGATGATGACTAATAGATTAAAAACAAATAAAATTACCGCCCAGGAATCATGGTGAAAATCTAAGATCTATTGATCAGACGATGACGGTGTGTGTGTCCTATTCTCTTCTTAGAGGTGTGACTTTTGAAGAACCTAGTTTGTAGTTCGGGTGCTATGTCCGGTGGTGGTTTGTGTGCAGCTATTGCGAGTGGTTGATCACAGTGGCGAAATCTTTTTCATCTTTTTATTTTATTTTCTACATCTTCTTATTAGTTGTGGTTGTGTGCATTCTCAATGTATTTCAAACATTTTATTGGTGCAAAGGTTAGATTTAATTGATACTTTTGTAATATTAATATGTTCCCTTTATCGAGTAAGATACTTTACCATGAAGAAACATTGCTAACTACATCTCTCTATAATGCCTCAGGGAAATTAGATAAAAGCGGAGCTCGGCGCGAGCCCCACCTATTTGGCAAAAGAGAGAGATGTCATCGGGGCATGATGCACGTCAGATAGTGAAGGGAGATGTAATAGGCGCTTGATTGCTGTGAATTCACAGCCCTGTCCCCATATATACAAGGTTATCACCACAATACAGTCTACCTCTTAGCCCGTGCGTGAGCGCATGCAACTGTAGACATAAATGTGCATAGTAGATTTACACACCGCCGACATTGGATGGTCTCTAGTTGTGAATAATCATTGGGAATTCCTGGCCCTGTTTTCATCACTACGGAAACCAGTCAAGGTGCCGACGGCTGGCGGCCGTCGGCACAGCTTGCCTTGCCTTTGGCACAGGCTTGTCCGACGGCAGCCGTCGGCACCTTGCCGTCGGTACAATAATGCCTTGGCACAGGCAAAGTTGCTGTCGGCACAGGCTAGCCGTCGGTGCAACATCTTGTGCCGACGGCAATGCCGTCGGCATAGAAAGAACGCCGTTTGGTAATTCTGGCACGAATTTAAAAAAAAAATCAAAAAATTTCAATTTTTTAATCTCTCACACGCACCATTTTAACTTGTGCATAGAAATAACGCCGTTTGGTAATTCTGGCACGAATTTTTTAAAAAAAAAATCCAAAATTTTTCAATTTTTTTTAATCTCTCACATGCACCATTTTAACTCTAAATACAATTAATATTAGGTCAAATTACACTCATGGTCAAATTTCCCGATCACTCACCCATCCTCACACTACTCCACCCCTAGCACGCTTAACTTCTTGATTCCATTTAAACTAGATTCCATGAAAGAAATGACACCTTGTTGACAAAAATATCATATCAATACTATTAACCCTTATTGCACATCATTAATTTTTGAATTCCAAACAATTACCTACATAAACTACAAGAAAAAGTATATTAATCTTGAATTCAAATAGACAATAAAAGGATTTATTTTTTTCTTTCTTACTTACAATGGAATAATTAATATCTTTAAATCTGTAAATCAAAATTTGACAAATAATACGTCTAAATCGATTAGAAAAATGAGAGGAATCAAAATATGACATCTATATCATATTTTGAATCTAAAAACAAAATTCTAAAAATTCATGAGCATTAGATCATGTACCAGTATTTCAAATCTAGCCAGCCTCCTACACATTCGGCAGGAATTTGTCTTTTTCATGAGGGGTGGACGGAAAAGTTCCAGATACACCGGTTGGGAAATTTTTCATCTTAGGTGTTCTAGTATTTTTTTTTAAATGTGTTGGTACCAATGTGAAACTTTAATTTGGTGGTTGCTTCACAAAACATCTCGTTTTCGGCACCTCAAAAATAGAAAATGGCTTTTTCACGCGATGAAAAGGAAAATTTCCTCCTGCAACATCGTAAGACATCTCAAGATACACATGTGTGCATAATATAGGCACATTATCACAAACTATGACGCGATTCTATACATGACATTGGTCGTTTGACCTAAATATCATGAAACCTCGAACTTGATAGCTCATTTTGTGAAGGAATTTTTGTGACGTTTATAATTTTCCAACTTTAATATTTTTTCTTGTAACTATGACATATAATATGACAGCAAGCGAAGGTTTCACATGGTTTGGATCATTTTTGAATTTTTTATGCCCGTTTCAAACTATATTGAAAACGGCGGGCATGAAGATCCTTTTCCAGGGGCTGAGGCTCGCTAAACTTGTACTGGATCTCTGATGAAATAGCATGTTGTGAACCTAAAAATAATTTTTATAAAAAAATCTTGAGCAATATATCATGTATCTGTAGTTCAAATCTGGTCAGCATCCTGCCGATTCGGCAGAAATTTGTCTTTTTCATGAGGGGTGGACGGAAAGGTTCCAGACATAGCGGTTGAGAAATTTTCCATCTTAGTTGGTCTAGTATTTTTAAAAAATGTTTTGGTACCAATGTGAATCTTTAATTTTGTGGTTGCTTCATAAAACATCCCGTTTTCGGCACCTCAAAAATGGAAAATGACTTTTTCGTGCAATGAAAAGTAAAACTTCCTCCTGCAACATCGTAAGACATCCCAAGATGCATATGTGTGTACAATATAGGCACATTATCACAAACTATGCCACGATTCTATCCATAACATTGCTCGTTTGACATAAACATCAGAAACCTCGAACGTGATAGCTCATTTTGTGAAGAAATTTTTGTGATGTTTGTAATTTTCGAACTTTAATATTTTTTCTTGTAACTATGATATATAATATGACAACACGCGAAGGTTTCACATGGTTTGGATCGTTTTTGAATTTTTATATCTGTTTCAAACTATATTCAAAACGTCGGGCATGAAGATCCTTTGCCCGGGGCTAAGGCTCGCTAAACTTGCACTGGATCTCTGATGAAATAGCATGTTGTGAAACTAAAAAATGATTTTTATGAAAAATCTTGAGCAATATATCATGTACCTGTAGTTCAAATCTATTCATCATCCCGCGGATTCGGCTGTAATTTGTCTTTTTCATGAGGGTTGAACGGAAAGGTTCCAGATACACCGGTTGAGAAATTTTTCATCCTAGTTAGCCTAGTATTTTTTAAAAATGTGTTGGTACCAATGTGAAACTTTAATTTGGTGGTTGCTTCATAAAACATCCCGTTTTCGGTACCTCAAAAATGGAAAATGACTTTTTTGTGCGATGAAAAGGAAAACTTCCTCCTGCAACATCGTAAGACATCCCAAGATGCACATGTGTGTATAATATGGGCACATTATCATAGACTATGCGATGATTCTAGCCATAATATTGGTTGTTCGGCGTGAAAGTCATAAAACATCGGACATGATAGCTCATTTTTGAGAAGGTTCTTTGAGATATTTTAAATATTCCAATGTTGATATTTTTCAGAATAGAACTTATTTTTCTGAAAATTTTGATATATTATTTGTATTTTTCTGAATTATAATGATTTAGTTAGGATTTTTTGAAGATTAATGTGGTAAAATGGAAAATAGTTGTTTGCCGTCGGCACAGGGCTGAAATATGTGCGCTGATCAGAACAGCTCCCGTGATGCAAGTCTTTCCATTGTAGGTTTCCTCTTTATACTCTTCTTTCCGTGCGTTGATCAGAACAGCTCAAGAGCACGAGGCCGTATGCTTCCAGCCTGCTCCGAGAAAAAAAATCCATTGAATATCCACCGTACACAAATCCTTTTACTCGACTTGTTTGGTGTGATATTGTACTTTGCTTCATTTCATTCGAACTTGTGTTCCTTTTGCAACTTGCCCAACTTATACTTTGTGCAACTCATTATTGACTAAATAAGCCGAGTTTCGAACAACTATTTTTATTTGTTTGTACGGCTAGTTGGTGAAATTGGTTCAAAATTGCATTTTTGGCCGGACGGACAAACAAATGTGTTGGGCCATTGGGGCTACTCGGTCTAAACGGATATTCTAGCCAACGAGTCTGATTTAATTTCCACGTCCCAACTCGAACACATGACAACAAACACTTTTTTTGGTTCTAGCTAAAGGCGGACTGACGCACGAGCCACGACGATTAGCAAAAGACAGCTGTCATCGGGGCATTATGAACGTCCCCATGTATACATGTTGTGAGCATAAATAGGGTCTCATTCTTAGCCAGTGAGATAGCGTAGCCGTATACACAATTGAGCATAGTAGATTTATGCACTACCGACATATATTCGATTGTCTCTAGTTGTGAAGAATCGTTGGGATTGCTAACCCTTTTTTCACTTGGAGTAGTCATACTTAGATTAGTGTCTATGGGCATGGGATGCATCAGGGAATGTGATTATTGGACCAGAACTAAAAGAAGTGTTGATGCAGTCCTACAAGAAATGTTCATGGGCGGAGACCTTCCTTGGAGCTGGCATCGTCCCCACGGGATTGGAAGTCGAAGGCCTGGGCCTGGTGTCCAGCTCTCCCTTTTCTTCATTGCACGCGTCAATCCTCCGAGCCAACGACCAAAGTCTGGATCAGGCTCGACGGAAGGCCGAAGGGCATATCTCTATCTACTAGTAATCTACATCTACACTACTTAAAAAGAACGGACCCTATTCTCCCCACCTCTCGTACGTCAAAATTTTGGTCGTCCTCGTCGTTCTTCGCCCGCACGCGCCCGAATGGGCCAAGCGCCCAAGCCCAACAAAGTAGCCTCAATTCTACTTTCTCCTGCTAACCGTGAGTCCACCCCCAAACCCTCTCCATGATAGTGGCGGCTAGGAGATGGCACAACCAGGACGGTCGGTGGAGGGCCGGCGGTACAACGTCTTTCCAGACCATCCTCCGCCGCCGCCCGATGTCGCCCCATTGGCCTCTCCCTCAATCAGCTACCTCCCCTGATTCGAGTCCTCCCCTTGACGAACCATGCACTGCGCCGCCGGTCTCCAGCGTCTCCGTCGAGGTGTTGTGCCCCGGCGAGCGGCGGCGAGCATTGTTCCCATGCGGACATGCGTTCCACACCGTCTGTCATGGAGGAAGCACGGAAGGTGTTCGATTGTATGCCGCTGAGAGATGCTACGTGGATTGTTCTCTGGAGTGCGGTGTCCATGAGTTTCGGCGAAGTAGGATCATGTATCCATGAGTTTCTTAGAGTGATCAACAACTAGCACGGCAGAGCCTGCCATCATGATATAGTAGTATTTGGTAAAGCCTCAACTTATGATATTGGTCATGGTCAACTCAGTATACTACTGAGCCACATTATTTATTACATCAAAAATCCTACAGCAGTTGTAACATGTTTTTATTCAACATTCTTTGGTGCAGTAACAATAGATTATAACTGGATATTTTATGACCACGACACACTCCCCTTCAGTAAAGCCCTCCTTGCGGCAGGTCTCAAGACATGAATCTGTATAGCATGCAAACTTATAACGATAGGTCTTGCTATGTTCTTTGCAGGTCTTGGCTTCCAATCCTACAAAACAATCACCACAATATGGTGTATGATATAAGATCAGATCGTGCAATGATAAAAAAAAGAAGCAAAATAGATAGATGTGTAATGGAGTAAGAAGCTCATATATGAGTGGCATAGATAATGCATTGAGGAAATGCCTTGTTCTTTATACTACCTCTGTTTTAAGGAATAAGGCGCATGCGTAATCCAAGACGAATTTTGACCATAAAAATTGAGCAACAAAATCTTGATTATATTATATGTAATTAGTATCGTTTGATTCGTATTGAAAAATACTTTTTTAATGATATTAATTTTATATAAACAATGTTTATCTATTTGAAGTAATTCTTAGTCAAACAAAAAACAAGTAAAACAAGAGCGCCTTATTCCATGAAAGTAGTATGAAATTTGCAGACGTCGCTTACCAGGAACAAAGAGAAGTGTAGCGAGCAGTAGCATGCATAGCAGGACTGGCACCTTGATGACTCCCATGTCTTGGAGAATAAACGGTCACAAAGGACTAGTAAACGAGCATACAGTAGATGCAAATCAAAATAGGCTACACCATATATATATAGGCTTGGAAGATGAGACAAAAGAAAATTTAAAGATATGATTGTGATACGTATCAATGAGCAATAGGAGCAAGAAATATTTGCTGCCATGATGATAGGGGATTCAATAGGAGCAAAAAATATCTGCTGCCATCATGATAGGGGATTCGGCATTAATTGCCGATTAATTTTCTGGCATAGGAGCCGTCAGATCGGAAACTAAATTGACGTTGTTGGATATCCTCCGAGGAATCGATTCCCATCGGACTCGGTGGTGTAGGAATCGGAACCCGATTTTCTGCTTCCCATCGGACAGTATATAGCCGAACTGAGCATACGATCATAAGCAGGCTCACGCATCCATTTCCGTTAATTGAGAACCGATTGCATGCGGCTGTGAACTAATCCGTTAATTTTGGCAGCCTCTCTAATGCTTTGCCTTGCTCTTTCCTTGATTTTGGTGGGTTCTTAACAGAACTAGGAGGCATTGGCGCGGCGGCACGCCGCGCCCGTGGCGCAATATGAACACCACTATCCAGCTGTAGCAGTACCATACATATATACGATGGATTACATGGTGGAGGTTGTAAGTTTTACTGAACTATTTTGCAGGACGCCGATTCATATCTACACTGGGCTAAGCCAAAGCCAGATAGCGTCTCTGCGTGTCCTAGCAAAATTGCATAGTGGGGGTAGTTAGTTTGAGATGTGGAGACTGAAGATACTGAGCAGCTTTCCTGAAGGTACCCAAAATTAGTTGCGTAACGGATAAAACAGATTATAGCCATACTAAAAAGTAGAGGCCGAAGACAGAATATAAGAGACATCAACGGTTAAACCCATTACAAACTTAAGGAACACTCAAGGACAGAGAGACTGAAAATAAGGGATCGTAGGCATTAAACATCCATCGTGCAACATCACTTAAACAGGATATGCTGCATAGGCAATTGCATGTGCTTGTAAAGATACCTCAATGAGTACTGAGCATCTGCAACTGCAATAGTGTAGACCTGAGCAGAATCGTAGCGGTAGCATCTTAATCCATAGTGCAGCTGTTGAATTTGTTTGCACACAAGATGTACGCCAGAAAGGTCAGAATGTTGAGCCCCGCAAGCAGCCAGAAGTAAGTAATCTAGATGCCCTTCATTCAGATTGTCAGGAACCCATCTTCGATTTCTTCAGATTATATCTTGTTCCAAAACCTATTCTCCAAGCCTTGTACCATGAGCAGGTGCCATTACATAAATCAATGGACTGGTTAATATTTCTGAGTAACACTATATGCAGCTGGAATGCCGCTTTTCCATAGAAAGACAATCTTCCTCAGAAGCAACCCAAGAACCTGGAGGTGCGTTTCAGCTGCAATGTCGCCTTCCATAGAAAATCAATCATCTTTAGAAGCAAACTCGTCAATGACAGGTGACAGGCTCATGTCTGCAAGACATCCCGGAGAGGAGGAGAGCAAAAGAAGCAAATAAGAAATTCTTTCGATTAGAAGGATAATTATGACCAATGGCCTGCTGCCAGTTGGTAAATGGAGTGCAACATGTAACGAACTATTCAACTTGGACAGCAAAAGAAGTCTACCCAATTTTAGGATTAACCGAAAACATGATCCAATATTTATTTTTTCTAACAGGGACAGCAAGAACAATGTCTAATTATAGGATAACTGAACCTGAAACATGAACTGAATTCTATTTTTCTAATATAGACAGTAAGAACAATATGTCTAATTAACGTAAAGCATGGTATGTTGTTTATTGGTAAGTCTACGGAAAATACTCACCGATCTATCAACTCCAATGAAAACACTAACAAAGAAGTGTACAGACTAACATATGTGTCATGGTTTAAAAACGGCATACAATATAATTGATCAGACAAAGCTGACAATGCAATGTCCAGTTCACTAAAATGTGCAACGATGGAGATGTGAGCGACCCAATTGCATCTACATTAGTTGAACACTGGATAAAGGAAAAGAAAATGTTTTGATTGTATAAATGCAAATCAGATATTATCTGAAGCTATGTCTAATTTAGTGAATCTACCTGCAACCATGAAATGATCTAAGGTGCCTACTTTTACATGTAGGATAACGTTGCATAGAAAACAAAAAATTTCCTACCGCGAACACGCAATCCAAGCCAAGATGCAATCTAGAAGACGGTAGCAACGAGGGGGTATCGAGTCTCACCCTTGAAGAGATTCCAAAGCCTACAAGAGGAGGCTCTTGTTGCTGCGGTAGACGTTCACTTGCCGCTTGCAAAGCGCGTAGAAGATCTTGATCACGATCGGTTCCGGCGCCACGAACGGGCAGCACCTCCGTACTCGGTCGCACGTTCGGTTGTTGATGAAGACGACGTCCACCTCCCCGTTCCAGCGGGCAGCGGAAGTAGTAGCTCCTCTTGAATCCGACAGCACGACGGCGTGGTGTCGGTGGTGGTGGAGAAATCCGGCGGAGCTTCGCTAAAGCTATGCGGAAGATATGGAGGAGAAGGGGGCGGCTAGGGTTTGGGAGGGGGTGGCCGGCCACTTCAATGGGGCGGCTAGCTTGTGGTCTTGGGGTGGCCGGCCCCCTCCCTTGGCCCCTCATTATATAGGTGGATTCCCAAGAGTTGGTCTCCAAGTCTTCGAATAAGACCCGAACCAAAAACTTCCCATAAGAGGGGGAAACCTAGCCAAGCTAGGACTCCCACCAAAGGTGGGATTTGCACCTCCCATATGGGGGTTGGCCGGCCCCCTAAGGGGGAGTCCACTTGGGACTCCTCCCCCACTAGGGTTGGCCGGCCATGGAGGTGGAGTCCAGTTTCTTCCGGACTTTTCTAGAACCTTCTAGAACCTTCCATAGAACCTTCCGCGACATTTTAATTCACATAAAATGACATCCTATATATGAATATTATTCTCCGGACCATTCCGGAACTCCTCATGATGTCCGGGATCTCATCCGGGACTCCGAACAAATATTCGAACTCCATTCTATATTCAATTTCTACCATTTCAACATCCAACTTTAAGTGTGTCACCCTACGGTTCGTGAACTATGCGGACATGGTTGAGTACTCACTCCGACCAATAACCAATAGCGGGATCTGGAGATCCATAATGGCTCCCACATATTCAACGATGACTTTAGTGATCGAATGAACCATTCACATACGATACCAATTCCCTTTGTCACGCGATATTTTACTTGTCCGAGGTTTGATCATCGGTATCAATCTATACCTTGTTCAACCTCGTCTCTTGACAAGTACTCTTTACTCGTACCGTGGTATGTGGTCTCTTATGAACTTATTCATATGCTTGCAAGACATTAGACGACATTCCACCGAGAGGGCCCAGAGTATATCTATCCGTCATCGGGATGGACAAATCCCACTCGTTGATCCATATGCCTCAACTCATACTTTCCGGATACTTAATCCCACCTTTATAACCACCCATTTACGCAGAGTGGCGTTTGATGTAATCAAAGTACCTTTCCGGTATAAGTGATTTACATGATCTCATGGTCATAAGGACTAGGTAACTATGTATCGAAAGCTTATAGCAAATAACTTAATGACGAGATCTTATGCTACGCTTAATTGGGTGTGTCCATTACATCATTCATATAATGATATAACCTTGTTATTAATAACATCCAATGTTCATGATTATGAAACTAATCATCCATTAATCAACAAGCTAGTTTAAGAGGCATACTAGGGACTTCTTGTTGTCTACAATCACACATGTACTAATGTTTCGGTTAATACAATTATAGCATGATATATAAACATTTATCATAACCATAAAGATATAAATAATAACCACTTTATTATTGCCTCTAGGGCATATCTCCTTCAGTCTCCCACTTGCACTAGAGTCAATAATCTAGTTTACATTTGTAAAGATATAACACCTTGGCCTTCTGGTGCTTTATCATGTATTGCTCACGGGATAGGTTTTTAGTCATCGGATCTGACACGCTCAGAAACGTATGTATTTTGTAATTCATTTGCGTCTCAACGCATCACTCATTTCCAAATGAGTTGGCATTAACTATGTTTGATCTTCGGTGGAACCTTAATTTCGCTGTCTGAAATATGTCACTTATATTGTCACACACAATATAGCTTCAAAGTTCTGACTCTGTCGGAACTACACCAAGTTCTCAAAGAACCTCTTGACTTAACATCCTTTGTCATTGTCAAAACAATGATATACTCTGCCTTCTTTTGTAGAATCCATCACAATATTTAGAACTCTTCTAAATCTAGCATAGACAACTTCTAGCTCATTGTGCTACCTTTTAAACAACACTTAGTCTATATTGAGATTGAAATTATATTTTATATGTGACAAAAACAATGTTGGTGTAACACCTTACAGCGATTTGTTTGTCATTTCTTCATACAAAAATATATATATATACATATCCTTAGTTCTTCTAAAGTACTCAAGGATATTCTTACTGTCGTCTAATGATCATCATATGAATCATTCTGGTAAATGCTCGTAACACTTTATAGCACATGATATCTGATTGTGTACATATTATTCGTGATCTATAATCACTCATGTGTTTTTACTCTTTGAGTGTCAGATACACTCAAGTCTTTTTTTAAAACTTTACATGACAAGAACATCTTCTTAATATTTCTATATTGAACTATTTCAATATCCATTCTATGTACTTTGACTTAAACTTATTTTGTGTTTCAATCTATCTTCATAGATCTTGACACTAAATTTGTTTCAGATCATTATCTTTTCATTGAAGTTAATTTCTCAATGAAACCTTTTAATCAATTATATAATTACATCATTTATAACCAACTATATGTCATCTACATAAGTATTATAAATATGTCTCAGCGCTCCCACTTAATTTCTTGCAAACGCAAGCCTCTTCATAGTTTCTGATGAAATCAAAAACTCTTTGACTATTTCATCTGGTGAAGATTCCAACTCCACGATACTTACTTCATCCAATTGAAGTTCGTATACCTATCTAGTATTCCACGGACCAGCAAAACTCTTGGTTGTATCTAGTATACACCTTTAATACACACTTCTGTTAAGTAGTGTATTTTGCTATCCTACTAACATATCTCATAAAAGAAATATGTAGTGATTACTAGAATAATCCACATAGACTATAAGCATTACTATGGAAGATCTAATCTTATCGTAGTCAACTCTTTGAACTTTGTCGTAAACAATTTTTCGACAAGTCGAGCTTCTTTTAAGGATATTCCATCCAAGTCCATCAATTTAATAGATCCATTTACTTTCAAAAAGTATTTATCTATCTTGGATTTCATGGCGTATAGCCATTTTAACGGAGTCAGGGCCCATCATAACTTCTTTGTTTGTAGTTGGTTTATCATTGTTCAAAATTAATCCTTTGTTCACAAATCATTTATTTGATCACAAAGTAAACCATACCTACAAGGTTCAATATGTTCTTCGATCTCCATGGCTAAAACACTTTGTAGTCATGGGAGCCATGATCGTTGTGGCCGCTTCCGAAACAAATTCCGATGCTGCGCTACTCTGATCATTATGCTTAGGTTCATAAACCTTATCAAATTATATTGTCCTCCCACTCAAAAACTTCACTAGAAACAATTTCTTGGAAATAAGAAACATTGACAAACACTTTTGTCTTTGTCTCCATAGTGGGAAGAATTCCCAATCAATTCTCTGGGATAACCAACAAAGACATTCATCCGATTTTGGTTGTTAACTTTTAGACCAAAATTTAAAGAAAGGACTATTAGGGTTTATACCCATGCCATAACTCGTATGGTGTCATTTCTACGGATCATGATGATGCTCTATTCAGTGTAAAAGCGGTAGTCACTAAAGCATAATCCACAAAAATAAAATGGCATCATAATATTTTATCTCATCATTAATCCAACAAGGTTTGGATACATTTCTCGGATACTATATCATCTTTATGATACTCCAAGTAATGTGAGTTGTAGAACAATTTCATGACTCTCTTAGATGTTCGCTAAAACTCGTAATTCAAATATTTCCACCATGATCCAATCATAGATATTTGACTTTTCTATTACGATGATTTCCACTTCATGCTGAAATTTATTTGAAGCTATTCAAATGTTTCAAACTTCTTCCTTATCGAATATATCCACATATATATACTCAATTCATTGTTGGAAGTTTTCATGAAGTAGAAGAATCTCCCGCACACAACTATGCCTGATGAACCACATACATCATCATGTATGTTTTCACTAAGTTAGTTGCCCGTTCAACTCTTGGCCTATGAACGATATTTTAGTCATTTCTCTTTTAGAAAATATTTGCAAGCGCCAAACGATTCAAAAAATCAAATGACTCCAAAAATCCATTTGCATGGAGTTCCTTCATGCGTTCCTTTCTAACATGACCTAAATGGCGGTTCCACAAATAAGTGGAATTCAAATCATTTGCCTTATGGCATTTTAGCGTCGTGTGTTATGTATGTGTGTTTTCACCATTAAGATTCATAATAACTTATCCATCGTACATGGAGTAATGTCATAACTTGAACAACTCATTGTTTTCATTTGACCAGAGCAAAATAACAATTATTAAGTTCTTTATTATAAATTCTAAGGGCTAGGTAGAATGCCAACGACAAACATAATAACACTTTATTATGTTCCAGACGTGCATTATTACCATATTCCTTATCAGTCACTTAGGCCATTGTATTCTTGTATTGCGTTGTTTTGTATGACACTTCATACCAATCAATATGGTACAAATACCCAAGAGTTTCATTGTGTGACCAAATGAGGAATACATCCATAACATGTATATCATTTATATACACCTGAGCTAGACTTTCTAGTCTTTTCTTTCTTTCTGCCAAAATATCTTTTGTAGTTTCTCTTTTAGCTTTCCTCATTCTCAGAAAACACTTCACCTTCAATAACTTCTAGGTTTGTCGGTAAAATACCAATAACCTTGAGGTTCTTACTTTGAAGTTTATCATCATATGACAAGTGTTCCAAATTTCACTATTAGTAACTTTGTGATATGATGAACAATTTCACTCATAATTTTATCCATTATATCATGACGACTTTCCGAGACCATGTCTGTACATGCTAGGCTCGTAAAGTTTAACCTCGTATTCGCATGTGCAAATCTGGCTTGCACCCGTTGTATGCACACGTAGAATCTATCACACCCGATCATCACGTGATGCTTCGAAACGACGAGTCTTAGCAACGGTGCATACTAAGGACGATAACTTCATGGATATGCGAATATTATTAGTGCCCCAATAGTTGGAGGATTGTGACGCCTGGCGTCTTCAACCTTCATACATTCCCATAAAACTTATGAGTTTATGTAGTCTCACCAAATTTATATTCTACCATCTTGCAATAAGGTCTTAGATATCACATATATCTCATACCTTGATTATTTCTGAAAACTAAATTTTCAGCTCCTTACTTTTCAAACAGATTTGAACTTCAAGTTTCACGGAGACAAGATAATTTTAGGTACTAATTGAAACCACAGCTCTTTGAATCAACAATGTGAGGTTTACTAAAAGTTTGCAATAGGACTTAATCAATTCTTGATTCTTTAACAATACGGTACCAATCCGTAAAGTTTCTTGTCAGATTTTAACAGTATTTCTATCTCAATAACAAGACTAGCGCATGGTAGAAAACGGATGCCAATACTACAAAATTAATTCAAAATACTACTCATACTATGTTTAAGATAATTAGTTCATGTTTTAATCTAATTACTAATGAACTCCCACTTAATACAACATCCCTCATAGTTGTTAAGTGGTACACGATCCAAATCCACTACACCAAAACCGATCATCACATGAGATGATGTAGCTTCAATGGTGAACATCAACATGTTGATCATATCATCCATATGACTCGTGTTCAACCTTTCGGTTTCCGTTGTCCCGAGGCCATGTCTGTACATGCTAGGCTCGTCAAGCAAACCCAAGTATTCCGCGTGTGCAACATGGCTTACACCCGTTGTATGTGAACGTTGAGTCTATCACATCCGATCATCACGAGATGCTTCGAAACGACGAACCGTGCAACGGTGCATACGAGGGGAGAACACTTTATTATCTTGATATTAATGTGAGGGATCATCTTATAATGCTACCGTCGCGATCTAAGCAAAATAAGATGCAAAAAGGATTAACATCACATGCAGTTCATATGTGATATGATATGGCCCTTTTGTCTTTGCGCTTTTGATCTTCATCTCCAAAGCACGGACATGATCTCCATCATCTTCGGGCATGATCTCCATCATCGTCGGCGTAGCGTCAAGGTCCATGGCGCCGTCTCCATGATTGTTCACCTCATGTAGCAACTATTACAACTACTTTGAAATACTACTCAACATGAAATTTAAAGACAACCATAAGGCTCCTGCCGGTTGCCACAATACAATAATGATCATCTCATACATATTCATCATCACATTATGGCCATATCACATCACCAAACCCTGCAAAAACAAGTTAGACGTCTCTAATTTGGTTTGCATATTTTACGTGGTTTAGGGTTTTCGAGTAAGATCTAATCTACCTACGAACATGAACCACAACGGTGATACTAGTGTTGTCAATAGAAGAGTAAATTGAATCTTCACTATAGTAGGAGAGACAGGACACCCGCAAAGCCACTTATGCAATACAAGTTGCATGTCGAGCGTGGAGCAAATCTCATGAACGCGGTCATGTAAAGTTAGCCCGAGCCGCTTCATCCCACTATGCCACAAAGATGCAAAGTACTCAAACTAAAGATAACATAAGCATCAACGCCCACAAACCATTGTGTTCTACTCGTGCAACCATCTATGCATAGACACGGCTCTGATACCACTGTAGGATAACGTTGCATAGAAAACAAAAAATTTCCTACCGCGAACACGCAATCCAAGCCAAGATGCAATCTAGAAGACGGTAGCAACGAGGGGGTATCGAGTCTCACCCTTGAAGAGATTCCAAAGCCTACAAGAGGAGGCTCTTGTTGCTGCGGTAGACGTTCACTTGCCGCTTGCAAAAGCGCGTAGAAGATCTTGATCACGATCGGTTCCGGCGCCACGAACGGGCAGCACCTCCGTACTCGGTCGCACGTTCGGTTGTTGATGAAGACGACGTCCACCTCCCCGTTCCAGCGGGCAGCGGAAGTAGTAGCTCCTCTTGAATCCGACAGCACGACGGCGTGGTGTCGGTGGTGGTGGAGAAGTCCGGCGGAGCTTCGCTAAAGCTACGCGGAAGATATGGAGGAGAAGGGGCGGCTAGGGTTTGGGAGGGGGTGGCCGGCCACTTCAATGGGGCGGCTAGCTTGTGGTCTTGGGGTGGCCGGCCCCCTCCCTTGGCCCCTCATTATATAGGTGGATTCCCAAGAGTTGGTCTCCAAGTCTTCGAATAAGACCCGAACCAAAAACTTCCCATAAGAGGGGGAAACCTAGCCAAGCTAGGACTCCCACCAAAGGTGGGATTTCCACCTCCCATATGGGGGTTGGCCGGCCCCCTAAGGGAGAGTCCACTTGGGACTCCTCCCCCACTAGGGTTGGCCGGCCATGGAGGTGGAGTCCCATGTGGACTCCACCTTCCTTGGTGGTTTCTTCGGACTTTTCTAGAACCTTCTAGAACCTTCCATAGAACCTTCCGCGACATTTTAATTCACATAAAATGACATCCTATATATGAATATTATTCTCCGGACCATTCCGGAACTCCTCATGATGTCCGGGATCTCATCCGGGACTCCGAACAAATATTCGAACTCCATTCTATATTCAATTTCTACCATTTCAACATCCAACTTTAAGTGTGTCACCCTACGGTTCGTGAACTATGCGGAAATGGTTGAGTACTCACTCTGACCAATAACCAATAGCGGGATCTGGAGATCCATAATGGCTCCCACATATTCAACGATGACTTTAGTGATCGAATGAACCATTCACATACGATACCAATTCCCTTTGTCACGCGATATTTTACTTGTCCGAGGTTTGATCATCGGTATCAATCTATACCTTGTTCAACCTCGTCTCTTGACAAGTACTCTTTACTCGTACCGTGGTATGTGGTCTCTTATGAACTTATTCATATGCTTGCAAGACATTAGACGACATTCCACCGAGAGGGCCCGAGTATATCTATCCGTCATCGGGATGGACAAATCCCACTGTTGATCCATATGCCTCAACTCATACTTTCCGGATACTTAATCCCACCTTTATAACCACCCATTTACGCAGTGGCGTTTGATGTAATCAAAGTACCTTTCCGGTATAAGTGATTTACATGATCTCATGGTCATAAGGACTAGGTAACTATGTATCGAAAGCTTATAGCAAATAACTTAATGACGAGATCTTATGCTACGCTTAATTGGGTGTGTCCATTACATCATTCATATAATGATATAACCTTGTTATTAATAACATCCAATGTTCATGATTATGAAACTAATCATCCATTAATCAACAAGCTAGTTTAAGAGGCATACTAGGGACTTTTGTTGTCTACAATCACACATGTACTAATGTTTCGGTTAATACAATTATAGCATGATATATAAACATTTATCATAACCATAAAGATATAAATAATAACCACTTTATTATTGCCTCTAGGGCATATCTCCTTCATTACATATAGTCCATTTCCTCTTGCAAATAAAGAATCTCATATGTACATGACAAAAATAAATAGAAAGACAAAAAAATCTGAAAAAAAATATGTCAGGACAAACCACCCTATATAGCACCTGAACCTGAAGAAAAATCTAAAGCTATAGGCAGCTGAGACTGCCAAAGACGTAGAACAGGCAAAACCAGGACTACCTGCAGAAAATAACACATACATCTAGTAAGCCTAACTACCAGGAACAAAGAATACATGGGCATATAGGCCCATGAAACTGTGACCTATTAAGTATTAACCAAGAAGATGGAAGTGATATTAGCTTACATTAGACCACTGACCTCTCAGGTACGGCAAGAAATAATTGCATCAAATATTCAATTAGAGCCTACCACTAACAACTTCAGAGCTCACGTGGGATGATGGGAATGGAAACTAAAATAACTTCAGAGCTCACAATTAAGCCATCCGACCCAGATCGTGAACTACAACATATGGATGGTATGTATTGCAGCTGTCGCCTGCAACTCCAGCGGCACAAGTGCAGCCTGCAAGTACAACTATGGCACTCCAGCGGCACAAGTGCAGCCTGCAAGTACAACTATGGCTATGATCCGCGCCTCAACAAATCGTATAGTTGCCACTTCCTCTGAAATACCGAAGTAAGATCCGGGTGGAATCATGCACATCAAAATATTGCAAGTTGAAGCTTTTGAGTGAACTGTTTTGTAAGGACGCATGTACTTCTGCATTGTTCCTGCCGAATTACTGAACACAAGAGAGAAAATCTAAATGTTTTGCATTGCAAACCAGAATTACATGAACAGATGAGAAAGAAACCTTAAAGCAAAAAGAAAAAGCAATGAAGAGGGGAAGAGGATCCAGAGGATGCAAGGATCAGAGAGGCTCCCGGGTACACATCCGGACCACGACGCCCAAATCCGACGACTGCTAGGGACATGGCATGGGAGTATCTGGCCGGAGCTCAAGCCAGCGATGCATGAGTCAAAACGGCGCGGAAGTACAACGGATTTGATAGCTAAAGAACACTTACCTGCACGCTGATTTAGTCGAGGTTTATGGCATCATGCCGCCCATAGAGTCGTCGATCTGCCCATCCAGAGCGTGCTCCACTTGAACCAACCGCCGCTCATCGTCGTCTTGAGGCCAACCTGTACATCTGCTCGTATAGATTAATACGTAAGAGTTGGAAAATGCTAGAATCTGGATCAGCGCAAGCAGGACGTCTCCTAGTGCTGGGGCACGAACTCGCTTGGAGGGGAATTGGCCACCGCCGGAGTGCTCACCAGAGTGCTGCGGCGAAGGCGGGCCGTCGGTGAGCAGTAAAAGCACGTCGTCCGTGCAGCACTGCCTATGCCATCGGGGAGAGCAGCGGGGCGGCCTCCTCCTTGTCCCGGCAGCCGCGGCAGTGCAGTGGCCGCGCACGGACCGCTGCCTGCTGCGCCCCGACGTGGCCGCCGCCAGCCCGCACGTGGTCCGCCCCAAGGTCGCCGTCCCAAGGCCGCACCTGCTCTGCCCCAAGGGCGCCGTCCCTGGCACGCGGCCGCCCCGTCCCGCGGTCGCCGCCGCCGGCAAGCGCGTGCCTGGCCCCCAAGGTCGCCGTCCCCTGCCCGCTGCTTGTCCGCCCCGAGGTCGTCGCCGCCGGCACGCACGTCGCATCGGCCGCTCTGCCCCAAGGACGCCGTCTTTGGCACGTGCCTGCCCCACCCCGCGGTCGCCACCGCCAGCACGCGCGTGTCCCACCTCCAAAGTCGCCGTCCCCATCCCGCTGCTACTCCGCTCCGAGGTCGCCGCCACCGGCACGCACTGCGCCTAGGCCGCTCCGCCCCGAGGGCGCCGTCCCTCGTACGCGCCTGCCCCGTCCCGTGGTCGCTACCGCCGGGCCGCGCCTACCCCGTGGCGGATGTTCTTGGCACGCGCGTGCCCCGCCCCTAAGGTCGCCGTCCCCTGGCCGCTGCCGCTCTGCTCCGAGAACGCCGCCATCGGCACGCACGTCGCCTGGGCTATCCTTGGCTTCAATGAGGGAAAGGGCGGCGCGGTGGTGAGTTGATGGGTTGGAGAGACAAAATCAGAAACGCTAGCCATACGTGGTGCTCTTGAGTGGTAAGACGTGGGAGGGCACGTGGAAACTGACCACTGAAGACCGGGCAGCATCCACCGCTTTGACGACAGAACCCTGTAACCGGTAGCCGGTTGCCCGCTAGAGTGAAAAATAAATTTGAAAAAATTGGCCAGTTTATTTTGAAGACGTATTAGGAGCTGATTGGAGGAACAGAAGAGAAAATAGCTGATGAACAGTACCAAAAGTAAGCAGGAAGCGTGAATCTGATTAACTTTTATATAGTGTATAATGAGGTTCGGTTTAGCTGAGCGGTTTACTGGTCCGAGGCAATGAAGGTACACTATACTATTATGAAATCTGGGTTTCTCAAGGAGCTCTTCCTATGCAATTTTATTTAAATGTGTATGAGAATTGGGAGGTGTGGTCACGTTTACTTGGCTAATAATCTGTTCCATGCTATGAAAGAGAAGGATTTTGTAGCATGGACCACTGAGATTTGTGAGTTTATTCCGCATCTAAACCGACGAAGTAACATCACCACAACTGCAAGTTAAAAATCAGTGAGTAATAATGATTTACAAAATCTAGCACATTTTCTATTTTGTCACCCAAAACTGCGCCTACTGGATAATTAGCCTTCAGTATTTAAGATGTGGATTTCTTATGCTATTTGAATTGACCACATGAGTTGAATTGGCTTTGTTGCAATACTGCAGTTATATTTGAGGCCATCTAATGGATTGAACAATGTTGTGAATTTGCAGGATGAGCAACAAGATTGGGATCAAAAGGCTGCAGTAGTGCCAACATCGAGTTGTTGAATTGCCGGTCCCAAATTATGTGTTGTGAAAGCATGGATGAGCTATTTAATTAATTGATCACTAAGTCTTAAAATGCTATGATTGATCATGATATATGGATCATGCAGCTTCATCGATCTTACTTGATAATGGCTACTCTAAATGTCTAACTGAAGTTGTTTTGTCGATATCCATATATATGTTTCGCTAATTCACACCTGCTACATGTGTTCCAGGTGTATGCCCTTCCTTACGCCAAGGCAAGCGCCTTCGGGGATGGAGCCATTAGAACAACCTGGAGCAGGTAACTCGCCTGGCCCCTTGAGCAATTGGCATATGCATATACAAAGCAAGATATTAACCGAAAGGCATAAAAACTGAAAATTGGCAGCACTAACTATTACTAATCAACAGAAGTTGTTAATCATTTCAGCCTACTGTGTCTGCTCATGACATCATGTACACCGGCTGAGAGGATGAAAAGGTCACACATGCATCAGATGGTTTTGTTTACCTTGTAAGCACCCTAAACACTTTCCTGGCATATGGATTAGTAATACATGACCTCCCTACCACTACAATTATGATTACAGGGCCCTTCGTATGTGGTTTCTCCATGCCTAAGTCTATCCAGGAAATGTACTATATTACTATGGACTGTCATAGTGCCAGCTTGGCAAGGTAATTTATGATCTATGAACCAGTACATATTCTGTCTATTTTTATTGGCACATGGTAGCTAAATTAGAATTGGTAATCAGGCTCAGACTGTATACTACCAAGTCTCAAAACAGGAAGCATTTCCGAGGGATGAAAGTAATTCATGATGCTATCTAGCACTTATGAACTTAGCATAGCCTTGTTCTAATTTAAACATGGGTACCATTTATTTTCTCTGAAGACTGAACTTATCACTTTAAAATCTATGAATCTATGATCATTACCCAACTTCAGGTCCTTGCTATGTTCATTTCAGCTTCGAGAAATAGTTGTTGCTCTATTTGAGCTACTAACTCGAGTCCTTGCTATGTTCATTTCATGTATTGGTCGACAGATTACTGCTTAATGTTTCATTGCTTAGTGACATGCTCTGTATCTACTTATCTACATTTTAAATCATTTGTGTGTCCCATTATGCTGACTGATATTTGTTTCCTTGACTACATAATCGAAGTTGGTTTAAATTATTGGTTTGATTACAAAATTTGGGGCGATGGCAGTTGTGGCACCACACACCACTTGTAGCTGATTTTCTCTCCCTCAAGAACGACATCAACAGTGTGCATGCCTGATACTAGAAAAGGTGTTTTCTCTTTGGTGACTTTAAAATATGTCAATTAGTTTTCATTTTTGTTTCTGCTCATGCTACATATGTATGCTGCTCTGACATGAATTGCACATAATTCATTTTCCTTATCCATTTTGATGTTGTGTGTGATGCTAATATTGGACCCTTGATCGGCTCATTTTAGATGTGCAAGAGCGCCAACACCATCTGCCTACTCTATGCTACTGATGCCCTTCCAAGCAACTGGGCATTAAACAGGTATTTCCATGGTTTTCCTGATTGCTTATAATTGGTGACAACACAGTATAGCTCAAGTTCAGTGTATCATCCTGGATATGTTTAGATTTTTATCAGATGTATTAGCAAAATTTAAATGATGGTCACATGGGACAAACCAGCATGAGTTGTTGGATAAATAAGAGGTTCAGTTTCTTCTTTTCCTACCGCAGTTTTGCATGCTGATTATCAGGCCGTGTAGATATAGTGGTGGGAGGACTACTCCCATATATGGGTATTAGACTTTTTCTGGTTAGTATTTTCAGTTGCTCCAGCAAAACTATGCAAGTTTATTCGGTTGGTGTTTTAGTGGTTGTGCTAATGTAGTATATGTGTATTACCTTTTATAACTTAATTCTACCTGGAGTTTTGTATACACTGTTGTAGGCTTGCAACTTAGTTGCATCCTTTGGGGCAATGAGTCACGCACGCACCGATTGTCACTGTCACGCCTGTCCTCCCACTGAATGCGTCCTCGCTATCGATGAAGAAGTCGCATGGGTCTAGCGCAGGCTTACACTGTCGTTCTTGATTCAGACCTTCGATGAGTGGATGTTGTGTTGGTGGTCACCGGCCAGGTTGCCCCACTTTTGCGTCGTGTTAGTCGGCATATACTAGCAAACCATGGAGATGGACAATGCCGGCTTCCGGCCAGACCTGCATCACTGCAACAATTTTCATCCGGTTTTGTTTTGTATTGCAATTTTCCGTATATTGATGAAAGAAAATTTTCAGCAATGCATGGTTTGTCTTACAAGCTAATCTTTCTTTTGTGGTGTGACCTCAGATTTTGAGCCCCGGAAAGAACAAGATCCAACCATAAATGATTTCTCTGTTGGATCAAGATCATAAACTAAGGTAAATCAATATCCTTAGCAAGCTATATATTCTCATTTTCTTTTCCATAGTGCAATATTCGTACATATATGTATTTCCACTGTCTAGATAGTTTGTGTTTTTTTCCTCTTATCATTTGTTCATATATGATAGTTCTGATTATGAAAGGATATAAAAGTTAATATCCCCATTTTTTAGCTGTTGCAACAACCTGCTTTTTGTAATTCGGGGTTCAATTCATGAATTTGCAAACATAACTTGTACCTACAGAAGTAGGGAACACATCATCAGCCCAAGCGCTCTACCTAAATGGAGACCTACCTAAGTGGAGACCGATATGTAGTTTTGAATAGTTGAGTGTATTGTTGATATGGTTGGAGCCTATTTGATTTATTGGCAATCTCCTGAATCCAGGTAGCCGACTTTGAGAAGAGATGAGAGATAATAACTAGAAAAGATAAGCAAGACTACTGTAAGAACCTGCCTTAGATTCCTTGAATACAAAATGGTAGGAAAAATTAAGATGGTTTTTATGGGAGGCGCGCATACCAAACTGGGACTTTTACAGTACAATAGTGTACCTAAAAATACAGCACCAATATCCTTCAAAAAATGTTTCCTAAAGTCTAGCTTCCAGAGCACATAAGAAAATGCAAGTTAAATCCTTCAGGTACTACCCAGTTACAAAATAGAGAAGTCAAATGTGAGAACTTTGGCTAGGACTGCTCCAAGTTACCACTATTTGACAGTACATAGCCCGACCAATGGCCTTTGAACCAGAGAAATTGGAGTCTATGATATATTTGTACTTCATGATAACAAATTGGTAAAATAGCAGTAATATATATCCGTGCATACTTACTTTTTCCTACTCCCCGTCGAAATAGTTAGTTATTTTCTGCAACGAAGGCTATTTTTCTTTTTCTTGGAGAGCGTACAAGTCCTGAATCTATAGTTTATAATTTGATAATTTTTGGTGAGAGCTGATCCAACGTGGTCTTATTATTAACAATTTGTTCTTTTATGAATTTGTATGTTGATGTTTATGTATTTCATTGAAAGGTGTATGCTGCTTAGTTTCCAGTTGAGATCTCCATTTTGGCAAGAGCTGATCCAACGCTGCTAATGATTTGTCTCATGAAGAACCCATCGATTTTGTTATACATGACAGGAGACATCAAATTGACATCAAATTGCTGGATACTTCAATAGTTTAATACGTGTGATGCTGCCAACGGGTACCTATGGAGTCATCTATCTATATATGTGATGTCTTCCAGATAGCTGAAGAGAACAGCCACCTCTCTGTACTCTTCTCTTTTGGTTTGTTGCTATTGAAAGATTGGTTGTTCCGGTTCGAAGTGGTCCATTTTTTTGCTAATATCATACCAAATATTTGTTGAATTGACATGATTTAAATATCAAATTAGTGTCTAGCATACGGTCAAGACATCATATCAAGTAGGTATGAGTTCTTAAAAAATACAAGTAGGTATGACTAAATTGCACAATATTAAAGAGGTCACGAGTATGCACTTGCGACTGGACAAGCAACCAGGCGAAGAAGTTGGTTTTTGACAGAAAACACCAACATGATATGAGCTGAAAAGATCAGGGAAACTCAGAGGATGGTTTGCTGGGTTGCCAGCTTGCCTTGCCGGTGGCGGTTCTCCTACATTAGCTCGGATATCTTCACGTGCATTATTTTTATATATAGTGGCAACTAGAGATACTTTGAGTCCCATGGCAACGCACCGGCATTTGTACTAGTAACGAAAATAAGGCTTTTCCCATAAATTTTCGTCCAACTTAAAATTAACCCTGTTTTTGCTTTGAATTACATCTTATGCCACCGTCAAGTTGCCGTGCCGATGGTTTTTCATCCGTGTCCGATGCTGATGGGCCGTTGTGCTGCTCTACTGGGCCTTCTTTTACGGTAACGCCGCGAGCTGATGATACCAACCAACTGGATAGATTGTTTTCCATAGTCCCACCTCGCCTCCGTAAATTAAGTTACACCAATTTATATAGTTCTCCAAGTTGCTAATCATCGAGCTGAGTCAAGAAGCCAAAGAGCAGTATGATAGCTAATTAAATAACGGAAAGGCAGGCTGGGACGCCTGAGCCAGAGCACGGCCGCCGGCAGCGCCACCGTGTTGTTGAGGAACGAGAGGAAAATTTGGAGGCAAGGAAATCTTACCGGCCGGGACGACGGAGCCAGAGCTACCAGCAGCGCAAAAAAATAGTAAATTTGGCAGCCGCCGGCACGGTAGCCAGCGTGAGATTAGAGCATCCCCACTCGTCTCCCCGAGAAGCCCCCTACTACCACTTTTTTTTTCATCCGGACAATTGCCACGCCCACGCCCACGCTCGCCGCCGGGGCCGCACTCCGCTGCTGCCCCTTGCCACCTGCGCGCCGCCGGCCTTGGTCCTGCGCGCCACCGCTGCCCCTTGCCCCGCGCGCCGCCGCTGCCGAGCGTGAGGAAGGACTGGTCCTCCTCGTCGGGCGCGCACACGATGCCGGCGGCGTCTTCCCAGGAGTCGAAGAAGCGCGAGCCCGGCAGGTCCATGCGCGTGGCGTCGAGGTGAGCTCGGAGAAGGACGACGCGTGGCGGCGAAGAGGAGGCTTGGGCGAGGCACGGCTGGGAAAACCCTCCTCCCCAGTGCAAAAATTCATCCGGATTAGGTTCATCCGGGCGGAAATTTGGCCCCGGGGAGCTCCAACGAGTGGAGATGCTCTAAACCAGTACCTGGGAAGGCAGCCAGCGGGGCCAGGAAGTCTATGCTGCGGAGTTGACCGAGAGAGGAGGGGGAGCCCTCGACGAAACAGGGTGCCATGTACAGATGGGGAAGATGCCCCAGCCACTATTCGGTGGTCGCCTGTATGCGTGGTGCGCTGGCTGCTGGCATGTGCTACATACAGATTATCCATATTCGTTTAGTAGTCTAAAAATTTAACATCCTTTTGGCTAAAAGTTGAATTTTGTTGTACAAAAGCAATAAAGGAGCTAAGATTTCTGTTAAAATTTTCGTCCAACTTTTTAGGACCGTTTTACCCTCCCACAAAACCGCACAATGCCATTATATACCGGTTCGTTCTATTTTTTCCCATCCCGAGTAAACCGACCATGTATTCTGGAACGCAGCAGCCGAGCAGCAGTGGCGCCAGGCGATGAATGACACAGACGCGAGCGAGACGGGCGGCCGGAGCGCTCGAGGCGGACGTCGACGTCGGCGGTGGGGTGCTGCACGGGCGGCCGGCGGTTGACCTTCGATGGTGGGGGTTCTGCACGGGCGGGGCGAAGCGTAGGCGAGGTGGCCTTCGACGGTGGGGTGTTGCATGGGCGGCCGGCGACGACGTTGACCTGCGGGTTGGGGCACGAGAGGAGCCAGGGCGAGCAGCTCTGCGGATTCGTTCAACTATTCGGATGGGGAAGATGCCCCAGCCACTATTCGGTGGTCGCCTGTATGCGTGGTGCGCTGGCTGCTGGCATGTGCTACGTACAGATTATCCATATTCGTTTAGTAGTCTAAAAATTTAACATCTTTTTGGCTAAAAATTGAATTTTGTTGTACAAATGAGGCGGCGTGTGGAAGAAGAATGAGGGGGCGCCGTCTCTTGTGCGTGCATGATCGAGAGAGACCGGCGACTGGCGGTGCGGCGCTGGATTCAGGGACGACACATGGATGCTACCAAGTAAGTGCTCGGGTTGGACGTAGTTAGGGTTCACGTGGCTCAGTCATGGATGGGCTTCCGCTGAGTAAATTAAAAACATATAAAAACCAAATATAATTGTACATATAAATAGACATATTTTCGTCCCACATAATATGTTAGAGGAGAAAATGGGAAAAAAAACCTAAAGTAAGGCTAGGGCTATGGTGTTTGGCTCACTATATTATCATGTAAAATTTATTTAAGCCATATACATGTTTTTACTACTAAATTTTGGAATCTTTAGCAAAAAAATATTTTTGTACTAACTATAAATTCTTCCAAATCCTTATTTTTAATAAAATTTAAGAATCAGGTCCACCATTATTACCGATTGATGACCCACAAGTATAGGGGATCGCAACAGTCTTCGAGGGAAGTAAAACCCAATTTATTGATTCGACACAAGGGGAGACAAAGAACACTTGGAAGCCTTAACAGCGGAGTTGTCAATTCAGCTGCAACTGGAAACAGACTTGCTCGCAAGAGTTTATCAGTAGTAACAGTTTTATAGCAGTAGCAGTAGTGTAATAACATCAGCAGAGTAACAAAAGACAGCAGTAGTGATTTTAGTAAACAGCAGGATTAAAATACTGTAGGCACGGGGACGGATGACGGGCGTTGCATGGATGAGAGAAACTCATATAACAATCATAGCAGGGCATTTGCAGATAATAATAAAACGGTGTCCAAGTACAAAGCAATCAATAGGCATGTGTTCCATATATAGTCGTGCGTGCTCGCAATGAGAAACTTGCACAACATCTTTTGTCCTACCAGCCGGTGGCAGCCGGGCCTCAAGGGAAACTACTGGATATTAAGGTACTCCTTTTAATAGAGTACCGGAGCAAAGCATTAACACTCCGTGAACACATGTGATCCTCACATCACTACCATTCCCTCCGGTTGTCCCGATTTCGTCACTTCGGGGCCATTGGTTCCGGACAGCGACATGTGTATACAACTTATAGGTAAGACCATAAACAATGAATATCATGATGAAACAATAACATGTTCAGATCTGAGATCATGGCACTCGGGCCCTAGTGACAAGCATTAAGCATAACAAGTTGCAACAATATCATCAAAGTACCAATTACGGACACTAGGCACTATGCCCTAACAATCTTATGCTATTACATGACCAATCTCATCCAATCCCTACCATCCCCTTCGGCCTACAGCGGGGAATTACTCACGAGATGGATGGGGGGAACATGGCTGGTTGATGTAGAGGCGTTGGCGGTGATGGCGGTGATGATCTCCTCCAATTCCCCGTCCCGGCGGAGTGCCGGAACGGAGACTTCGGCTCCCGCGACGGAGTTTCGCGATGTGGCGGCGTTACGGAGGGTTTACGGCGACTTCGACTTCTCTCCGTGCGTTTTTAGGTCGAGGCCGATAAATAGTCCGAAGGAGGGCGTCGGAGGCCGGCCGAGGGGGCCACACCACGGGGCCACGCGGGCCCCCCGGGCCGCGCCGCCCTATGGTGTGGGGCCCTCGGGCCTCCACCTTAATTGTCCTTACGGCTCCGTCATTATTCCGGGAAAATAGGGCCTTACTCGCATAAATTCCGAGGATTTTCCCGAAAGTTGGATTTCTGCACAAAAACGAGACACCGGAGCAGCTTCTGCCGAAAACAGCGTTAGTCCGTGTTAGTTGCATCCAAAGTGCACAAATTAGAGGCAAAACAATAGCAAAAGTGTTCGGGAAAGTAGATACGTTTTGGACGTATCAACTCCCCCCAAGCTTAGCTTATTGCTTGTCCTCAAGCAATTCAGTTAACAACTGAGCGATAAAAGAACTTTCATGAACACATTTGCTCATATGATGTATATATTCTCATGCTATGGCTAATACTTAAGCAGTTCATAATGAGATACATGCAAATAAGATCATCTAAAAGCTATGTCAATCATGAAGAGGTACCAACAATTAATAATAAGCATCATGAATCATGTATATAAGCAGGATTGCAATGTTCATAAGAGAGTATGATAAAGTGGTATCTCGCTTGCCTGTGTTTGATTGGCAAAACATAAATGCACGGGCACCTCTGGAGTTCATAGAAAGACTAGAAGTAGTGATTGTCAAAAGATAAATGCATCAAAGTTATACCACAATCAATCATATTTTGAGACAAGCATATTATACTAAGAATGACAGGTTGTGCTCTCAAGATAGTGCTCAAAGAAATAATGGAGACACAACATAAAAGTAAAAGATTGACCCTTCGCAGAGGGAAGCGAGGGATTAACATGCGCTAGAGCTTTTCATTTTTATAAAGATAGGAGTAAAATTATTTTGAGAGGTGTTTGTTGTTGTCAACGAATGGTAATGGGTACACTAACTACCTCGCCAACCGGACTTTCAAGAGCGGCTCCCATGAATTATTGCATATTTATGTGGCACTCCTTCCAACCTTTCTTTCACAAACCATGGCTAACCGAATCCTCGGGTGCCGTCCAACAATCTCATACCATGAAGGAGTGCCTTTTTATTTTAGTTTTATTATGATGATGACACTCCCCCCAACCTTTGCTTACACAAGCCATGGCTAACCGAATCCTCGGGTGCCGTCCAACAATCACAAACCATGGAGGAGTGTCTATTTAAGTTAATTAATTTGGGACTGGGAATCCCATTGCCAGCTCTTTTTGCAAAATTATTGGATAAGCGGATGTGCCACTAGTCCGTATGAGAGTCCGTCAAAAGTAAATGACAAGGTTGAAAGCTAAACACCACATACTTCCTCATGAGCTATGAAACATAAACACAAATTGAGAAGTATTTTGAAGGTTTTAAAGGTAGCGCATGAGAATTTACTTGGAATGGTTTGAAATGCCATGCATAGGTATTTATGGTGGACACTCTGGAATAACTTGGTTTTCATGTGTTTGGAAGCACGAGCAGCGTTCCCGCTCAGTACAAGTGAAGGCTAGCAAAAGACTAGGGAGCGACAAATCAAGAGAGCAGTAACTGTCATAATCATACTTGCGGCAAAATAAATTAACGGAGGCATAAAAATGATACAAGAACTCTGAAGCAATATAGATCATAGAGGCTTAATTGACTTTTTGTTCAGTCATATGCATGCGTGAGCATGTGCCAAGTCGATATAAATGAATTATTCAGAGGAGGATACCACAATGTCATACTTACTTATGAATAAAACAATGCACGCAAACATCCATGACATGCTACTCATATTAATAGATTGGAGCTAAACATGAGAGATCATGAACTACTAGACTTTCTCAAATAACATATACCTCACATGAACCAACTAAGCATGCTCACATGGATGAGTATATGTACAAAAATGAAAATAAATAGAGTTCATACCAGCCTCTCACCACAATCAGATTGTCGTAGATCGTCATTACTGTCTTTTCACTTGTGCAGCTTGGATAATATGAAATGAAAACCACGCTCCAGCCACCGAAGACCATTGAACTCAAGATGAACTTTACAAACCAAAGAAGAACAGCAAATATTTTTGGTGTTTTCAAATTGCAAACAAGAACAAAAGGAAACAAGCAAACAAAGCAAAATCTTTTTGGGTTTTCTTATAGCAAACTAGCAATAGCAAATAAAGCGAAACAAATGCAAGAAACCAAAGCAAACAAATTATGAATAGAAACAACAGAAATATTTTTGGTCTTTTTGTGTTTTGGAAAGGAAACAAAGCAAAAACAAGAAATAGCAAACTAAAAGAAACACAGAAAAACGAGATGGCAGAAATCTGCCAAAACCTGACAGCAGTACAGAAATCGATTTTTACAAAAATCTTACGTTGCTCAGATCGAAAAGTGTTCAACTAATGAAAGTTAGATAACGACCTGGGGAACATGCACAAAAATTCGCAGCTCAAAATAACGTTCTGGCTGTGCGCACGAATTTTTACGGTAACAGCCCAGAATCTGTTTTTAGGCAGCACTTCCCCAAATATCATCTTCCTCTCATTAGAAAACCACTCAAACGAACAAAACAAGTATGTACAAGTATCCAGCAATCATAATATGCAAAGAATGAGTGATGCCGGTATACCTCCCCCCAAGCTTAGGCTTTTGGCCTAAGTGGAGTTCAATCCCATCGATCCCATGAGGTAGTATCTCCGTAGTATGACGAAGATGGATCGTATTCCGGGTATGTGCTAGAAGAAGCACCGGGATATGTGATGGTGTAATCATAGGAGGGCTCGACGTCCTCGGAGTCATGCTGCTGGTGGAAATCTTGTATCTTCATATGTTCATCCACCTCCTCCTTAGTGCACGACCATGATTGCCCGTCAATACTGAACAAACCTGGTTGGGGAAGAGGGATTTCCTTCTCCTCCCCGTCAGCAAACAACATTCTATAGACCATATTATCTAAAGTAGAATCAGTGGTAACAAAATGATGACTCTTCATAGCAGCAATATCGAGTCTCCTAGGGGTCAATGGCACATCATTAGGATCAATAGGAAGCCTTAGATAAGTTAAAACACGCAGCGCAATAGTTCCTCCAAAAATAGGCCCCCTGTTAGTCAGGCGGCGAGCAATAAGAGCACCAAGGTGATAGGATGTCTGACCAGTAAGTGCAATATTCAAGAAAGCAAGATGGTAGCTAGAAATATTACTAGTGTTCTCCCTACCAAGAATGCTAGTAGCAATGTAATATGCAAAATACTTAATGGCGGGGAGTTGAATGTTCCTTATCTTGCCCCGCTGAATGGTGCGACAATCATCATCGGTGATCCCTCGGTAGAGCTCCAACAAGTCCCGGGGGTTCTCATCAATCCTACTTGCTGTACCTACAGGGGCAATATCCAATGCACAACATGTAGGATAACGTTGCATAGAAAACAAAAAATTTCCTACCGCGAACACGCAATCCAAGCCAAGATGCAATCTAGAAGACGGTAGCAACGAGGGGGTATCGAGTCTCACCCTTGAAGAGATTCCAAAGCCTACAAGATGAGGCTCTTGTTGCTGCGGTAGACGATCACTTGCCGCTTGCAAAAGCGCGTAGAAGATCTTGATCACGATCGGTTCCGGCGCCACGAACGGGCAGCACCTCCGTACTCGGTCACACGTTCGGTTGTTGATGAAGACGACGTCCACCTCCCCGTTCCAGCGGGCAGCGGAAGTAGTAGCTCCTCTTGAATCCGACAGCACGACGGCGTGGTGTCGGTGGTGGTGGAGAAGTCCGGCGGAGCTTCGCTAAAGCTACGCGGGAGTTATGGAGGAGAGGGGGCGGCTAGGGTTTGGGAGGGGGTGGCCGGCCACTCAAGGGGGGCGGCCAGCTTGTGGTCTTGGGGTTGGCCGGCCCCCTCCCCTTGGCCCCTCATTATATAGGTGGATTCCCAAGAGTTGGTCTCCAAGTCTTCGAATAAGACCCGAACCAAAAACCTCCCATAAAAAGGGGAAACCTAGCCCAACTAGGACTCCCACCAAAGGTGGGATTTCCACCTCCCATATGGGGGTGTGGCCGGCCCCCTAAGGGGGAGTCCACTTGGGACTCCTCCCCCACTATGGTTGGCCGGCCATGGAGGTGGAGTCCCATGTGGACTCCACCTTCCTTGGTGGTTTCTTCCGGACTTTTCTAGAACCTTCTAGAACCTTCCATAGAACCTTCCGCGACATTTTAATTCACATAAAATGACATCCTATATATGAATCTTATTCTCCGGACCATTCCGGAACTCCTCGTGATGTCCGGGATCTCATCCGGGACTCCGAACAAATATTCGAACTCCATTCCATATTCAAGTACTACCATTTCAACATCCAACTTTAAGTGTGTCACCCTACGGTTCGTGAACTATGCGGACATGGTTGAGTACTCACTCCGACCAATAACCAATAGCGGGATCTGGAGATCCATAATGGCTCCCACATATTCAACGATGACATTAGTGATCGAATGAACCATTCACATACATTACTAATTCCCTTTGTCTCGCGATATTTTACTTGTCCGAGGTTTGATCTTCGGTATCACTCTATACCTTGTTCAACCTCGTCTCCTGACAAGTACTCTTTACTCGTACCGTGGTATGTGGTCTCTTATGAACTTATTCATATGCTTGCAAGACATTAGACGACATTCCACCGAGAGGGCCCGGAGTATATCTATCCGTCATCGGGATGGACAAATCCCATCGTTGATCCATATGCTTCAACTCATACTTTCCGGATACTTAATCCCACTTTTATAGCCACCCATTTACGCGAGTGGTGTTTGGTGTAATCAAAGTACCTTTCCGGTATAAGTGATTTATATGATCTCATGGTCATAAGGACTAGGTAACTATGTATCGAAAGCTTATAGCAAATAACTTAATGACGAGATCTTATGCTACGCTTAAATGGGTGTGTCCATTACATCATTCATATAATGATATAACCTTGTTATTAATAACATCCAATGTTCATGATTATGAAACTAATCATCCATTAATCAACAAGCTAGTTTAAGAGGCATACTAGGGACTTCTTGTTTGTCTACATATCACACATGTACCTATGTTTCGGTTAATACAATTCTAGCATGATATATAAACATTTATCATAAACATAAAGATATAAATAATAACCACTTTATTATTGCCTCTAGGGCATATCTCCTTCAGTCTCCCACTTGCACTAGAGTCAATAATCTAGATTACATTGTAATATACCTAACACCCATGGCATTCTGGTGTAGGTCATGTTTTGCCCTAGGGAGAGCTTTAGTCAACGGATCCGCTACATTCGGATCGGTGTGTACTTTGCAAATCTTTACTTCTCCATCTTCGATGTACTCGCGAATCGAGTGGTAACGCAGCTTGATATGCTTCGACCTCTTCGTGACCTTGGCTCTTGTGCATTGGCGATGGCACCCATGTTATCACGAGTAAATGATTAATGGGTCCAATGCACTAGGAACCACACCGAGCTCTACAATGAACCTCTTCATCCATACCGCTTCGATGAAGCCTCCGAAGCCGCTATGTACTCCGATTCCGTTGAAGACTTTGCCACCATGCACCGCTTCGAGCTTGCCCAGCTCATCGCAGCACCATTCAATATAAACACGTACCTGCATTGTGACTTAGAGTCATAAGGATCGGTGTTCCAACTTGCATCGGTGTAACCGTTTACAACGAGCTCTTGGTCACCTCCATAACAAAGAAACATATCCTTAGTTCTTTTCAAGTACTTCGGGATATTCTTGACCGCTGTCCAAGTGTTCCATTCCCGGATCACTTTGATATCTCGCTAGTCAAACTAACGACATGTGCTATATCCGGTCTAGTACATAGTATGGCATACATGATAGATCCTACTGCCGAGGCATAGGGGATGTTACTCATCCTTTCTCTTTCTTCTGCCGTAGCCGGTCCTTGAGTCTTACTCAATACCTTGCCTGGTAACATAGGTAAGAACCCTTTCTTACTTTCGTCCATTCTAAACTTCTTTAGAATCTTGTCCAGATATGTACTTTGTGATAGCCCTATTAGGCGTCTTGATCTATCTCTATAGATCTTGATGCCTAATATATATGATGCTTCACCAAGGTCTTTCATTGAAAAACTATTATTCAAATAACCTTTAACATCGCTTAATAGTTCTATATCATTCCCGATCAATAATATGTCATCTACATATAATATCGGGAATGCTACGGAGCTCCCACTCACTTTCTTGTAAATACAGGCCTCTCCATGACACTCGTATAAACCCGAAGTCTTTGATCACCTTATCAAAACGTCGGTTCCAACTTCTTGATGCTTGCTTCAGTCCATAGATTGAACGCTGAAGTTTGCATACTTTGTCGGCATTTTTAGGATCGACAAAACCTTTGGGTTGTACCATATACAACTCTTCCTCAATGTCTCCATTAAGGAACGCCGTTTTGACATCCATCTGCCAAATCTCATAATCGAAAAATGCAGCTATTGCTAACAAAATCCTCACAGATTTTAGCTTCGCTACAGGTGAGAAAGTCTCATCGTAGTCAACTCCTTGAATTTGTGGGAAACCCTTTGCGACAAGTCGAGCTTTATAGACGAGTAATATTACCATCGGCATCTGTTTTTCTCTTGAAGATCCATTTATTCTCAACAGCCTTTCGGCTATCAGGTAAGTCTACCAAAGTCCATACTTTGTTATCATACATGGATTCCATTTCGGATTTCATGGCTTCTTGCCATTTGTTGGAATCTGGGCTCATCATCGCTTCTTCATACGTCGCAGGGTCCTCATCATTGTTATCCACAATCATGACATTTAGACAAGGATCATACCAATCAGGAGTGGCACGTTCCCTTGTCGATCCGCGAGGTTCGATAGTTTCCTCGTTCGAAGTTTCATGATCATTATCATTAGCTTCCTCTCGTTGCCGGTGTAGGCGGTACGAGTACAACTTCCGATACTCGCGCTACTCCGATCAACGAGTATAGATTCATCAATCTCATCGAGTTCTACTTTTCTTCCAGTCACTTCTTTAGTGAGAAATTCTTTCTCAAGAAAGGTTCCGTTCTTAGCAACAAAGATTTTGCCTTCGGATCTCGTGATAGAAAGTGTACCCTATAGTTTCCTTAGGGTATCCTATGAAGACGCATTTCTCCGCTTTGGGTTCTAGCTTGTCCGGTTGTAACTTCTTTACATAGGCTTCGCAACCCCAAACTTTCGAGAACGACAGCTTAGGTTTCTTATTAAACCATAATTCATACGGTGTCGTTTCTACGGATTTTGATGGTGCTCTATTTAAAGTGAATGCGGCTGTCTCTAATGCATAACTCCAAAATGATAACGGCAAATCAGTAAGAGACATCATAGAACGAACCATATCTAAGAGAGTTCGATTACGACGTTCGGACACACCGTTACGTTGAGGTGTTCCCGGCGGTGTCAATTGTGAAAGTATTCCGCATTTCTTTAAATGCATGCCAAACTCATAACTCAGATATTCACCTCCACGATCAGATCGTAGAAACTTAATCTTCTTGTTACGTTGATTTTCTACTTCACTTTGAAATTCCTTAAACTTCTCGAAAGTTTCGGATTTATGTTTCATGAAATAGATATACCCATATCTACTCAGATCATCGAGTGAAGGTTAGAACATAACGATAACCACCGCGCGACGCTACACTCATTGGTCCGCACACATCGGTATGTATGATTTCCAATAAGTCGGTAGCTCGCTCCATCATACCGAGAAAATGGAGTCTTTGTCATTTTTCCCATTAGACATGCTTCGCATCTATCAAGTGACTCAAAGTCAAGTGATTCAAGTAATCCATCGGTATGGAGTTTCTTCATGTGTTTCACTCCAATATGACCAAGACGACGAGTGCCACATATAAGTAGAATTATCATTCAATTTAATTCGCTTAGCATCAATGTTATGTATATGCGTATCACTACTATCGAGATCTAACAGAAATAAGCCATTCTTTTGTGGTGCTCGACCATAAAAGATATTATTCATAAAAATAGAACAACCATTATTCTCAGACTTGAATGAATAACCGTCTTGCATTAAACAAGATCCAGATATAATGTTCATGCTCAACACAGGTACATAATAACAATTATTTAGGCTTAAAACTAATCCCGAAGGTAGATGTAGAGGAAGTGTGCCGACTGCGATCACATTGACCTTGGATCCGTTTCCAACGCGCATCGTCACTTCATCTTTCAGCGAGTTGTCATTTATTCTTTAGTTCCTATTTCGAGTTACAAATATGAGCAACCGAACCAAGTATCAAATACCCGGTACTAGAACGAGAACCAGGTGAAATGAACATCTATAACATGTATATCGGATATACCTTCTTTCTTCTTCTTGACAAGGCCGCTCTTCGGATCAGCCGGATACTTGGAGCAATTACGCTTCCAGTGTCCCTTCTCCTTGCAAGTAATAGCACTCAGCATCGGGCTTAGGGCCGTTCTTAGGTTTCATAGGAGGCGTGGCAGCTTTCTTGCCACCCTTCTTGAATTTTCCCTTAGACTTGCCCTGTTTCTTGAAACTGGTGGTCTTGTTGACCATCAACACTTGGTGCTCTTTCTTGATCTCAATCTCAGCAGCTTTTAGCATGCCAAAGAGTTCAGGTAACTCCTTGTTCATGTTCTCGCATATTGTAGTTCATCACAAAGTTCTTGTAACTTGGTGGCAGTGATTGAAGGACACGATTAATCCCCGATCTGTTAGGAATCACTATTCCCAAGTCACGGAGTTTCTTCGCATGCCCGGTCATGGCGAGCATGTGCTCACTAACGGAGCTGCCTTCTTCCATCATACAGCGGAAGAAATGTTTCGATGCTTCATAGCATTCCACGGCCGCATGAGTCTCGAATATAGCTTTCAGCTCATTCATCAACTCATGAGGATCATGGTGCTCAAAACGTTTTTGAAGATCGGATTCCGGACCGCACGAGATGGCACACCGAACTTGAGAGTACCGAGTTTTCCGAGTTGCGTAAACAACTTTTACTTCATCGGTTTCATCTTCTCGCAGAGGGTCACCTAGCGGTGCATCAAGCACAAATTGCAGATTTCCGCCGGAGAGGAAGATCCTCACATGACGGAACCGAGTCGGTGAAGTTGCTACCGTTGCTCTTAAGTTTCTCTTTCTCTAGGAACCGATTAAAATTGATTGGGGACGCCATCTCTACAACATATATTTGCAATAGTTTAGACTAAGTTTATGACAAATTGAGTTCAAATTTTAATTCAACTTAATTAAAAACCTAAGTGAACTCCCACTCAAAACAATATCCCTCGCATTGTCTTAGTGATCACACGAACCAAATCCACCGCACCTAAACCCGATCATCACGAGAAAAGGTGTGATTTCAATGGCGAACACTCAAAGTGTTCATCATATCAACCATATGATTCATGCTCTACCTTTCGGTATCACGTGTTCCGAGACCATGTCTGTACATGCTAGGCTCGTCAAGGCCACCTTAGTATCCGCATGTGCAAAACTGTCTTGCACCCGTTGTATGTACTTATTGAATCTATCACACCCGATCATCACGAGGTGCTTCGAAACGACAAGACTTGGTAACGGTGCTACTAAGGATGAACACTTTATTATCTTGAGATTTTAGTGAGGGATCATCTTATAATGCTACCGTCGCGATCTAAGCAAAATAAGATGCATAAAAGGATTAACATCACATGCAGTTCATATGTGTGATATGATATGGCCCTTTTGTCTTTGCGCCTTTGATCTTCATCTCCAAAGCACGGATATGATCTCCATCATCTTCGGGCATGATCTCCATCATCGTCGGCGTAGCGTCAAGGTCAATGGCGCCGTCTTCATGATTGTTCTCCATGTAGCAACTATTACAACTACTTTGAAATACTACTCAACATGAAATTTAAAGACAACCATAAGGCTCCTGCCGGTTGCCACAATACAATAATGATCATCTCATACATATTCATCATCATATTATGGCCATATCACATCACCAAACCCTGCAAAAACAAGTTAGACGTCTCTAATTTGTTTGCATATTTTACGTGGTTTAGGGTTTTCGAGAGAGATCTAATCTACCTACGAACATGAACCACAACGTTGATACTAATGTTTTCAATAGAAGAGTAAATTGAATCTTTACTATAGTAGGAGAGACAGACACCCGCAAAGCCTCTTATGCAATACAAGTTGCATGTCGAACGAGGAACAAGTCTCATGAACGCGGTCATGTAAAGTTAGTCCGAGCCGCTTCATCCCACTATGCCATAAAGATGCAAAGTACTCAAACTAAAGATAACAGGAGCATCAACGCCCACAAACCATTGTGTTCTACTCGTGCAACCATCTATGCATAGACACGGCTCTGATACCACCGTAGGATAACGTTGCATAGAAAACAAAAATTTTCCTACCGCGAACACGCAATCCAAGCCAAGATGCAATCTAGAAGACGGTAGCAACGAGGGGGTATCGAGTCTCACCCTTGAAGAGATTCCAAAGCCTACAAGATGAGGCTCTTGTTGCTGCGGTAGACGATCACTTGCCGCTTGCAAAAGCGCGTAGAAGATCTTGATCACGATCGGTTCCGGCGCCACGAACGGGCAGCACCTCCGTACTCGGTCACACGTTCGGTTGTTGATGAAGACGACGTCCACCTCCCCGTTCCAGCGGGCAGCGGAAGAAGTAGCTCCTCTTGAATCCGACAGCACGACGGCGTGGTGTCGGTGGTGGTGGAGAAGTCCGGCGGAGCTTCGCTAAAGCTACGCGGGAGTTATGGAGGAGAGGGGGGCGGCTAGGGTTTGGGAGGGGGTGGCCGGCCACTCAAGGGGGGCGGCCAGCTTGTGGTCTTGGGGTTGGCCGGCCCCCTCCCCTTGGCCCCTCATTATATAGGTGGATTCCCAAGAGTTGGTCTCCAAGTCTTCGAATAAGACCCGAACCAAAAACCTCCCATAAAAAGGGGAAACCTAGCCCAACTAGGACTCCCACCAAAGGTGGGATTTCCACCTCCCATATGGGGTGTGGCCGGCCCCTAAGGGGAGTCCACTTGGGACTCCTCCCCCACTATGGTTGGCCGGCCATGGAGGTGGAGTCCCATGTGGACTCCACCTTCCTTGGTGGTTTCTTCCGGACTTTTCTAGAACCTTCTAGAACCTTCCAAGAACCTTCCGCGACATTTTAATTCACATAAAATGACATCCTATATATGAATCTTATTCTCCGGACCATTCCGGAACTCCTCGTGATGTCCGGGATCTCATCCGGGACTCCGAACAAATATTCGAACTCCATTCCATATTCAAGTACTACCATTTCAACATCCAACTTTAAGTGTGTCACCCTACGGTTCGTGAACTATGCGGACATGGTTGAGTACTCACTCCGACCAATAACCAATAGCGGGATCTGGAGATCCATAATGGCTCCCACATATTCAACGATGACATTAGTGATCGAATGAACCATTCACATACATTACTAATTCCCTTTGTCTCGCGATATTTTACTTGTCCGAGGTTTGATCTTCGGTATCACTCTATACCTTGTTCAACCTCGTCTCCTGACAAGTACTCTTTACTCGTACCGTGGTATGTGGTCTCTTATGAACTTATTCATATGCTTGCAAGACATTAGACGACATTCCACCGAGAGGGCCCGGAGTATATCTATCCGTCATCGGGATGGACAAATCCCACTCGTTGATCCATATGCTTCAACTCATACTTTCCAGATACTTAATCCCACTTTTATAGCCACCCATTTACGCAGTGGTGTTTGGTGTAATCAAAGTACCTTTCCGGTATAAGTGATTTATATGATCTCATGGTCATAAGGACTAGGTAACTATGTATCGAAAGCTTATAGCAAATAACTTAATGACGAGATCTTATGCTATGCTTAAATGGGTGTGTCCATTACATCATTCATATAATGATATAACCTTGTTATTAATAACATCCAATGTTCATGATTATGAAACTAATCATCCATTAATCAACAAGCTAGTTTAAGAGGCATACTAGGGACTTCTTGTTTGTCTACATATCACACATGTACTAATGTTTCGGTTAATACAATTCTAGCATGATATATAAACATTTATCATAAACATAAAGATATAAATAATAACCACTTTATTATTGCCTCTAGGGCATATCTCCTTCACAACAAAAATCCTCTAATGTCATAGTAACAGGATTACCATAGATCTTGAATGCCACTGTCGGCTCATATTGCTTGTTGTTGAACTTGAAGCTTTCAACGAAGATTTTGGTGAGCATGTAGTATTGCTCCCTTTCATCTCCCACATAGGTGGTTAACCCTGCCCTGTTGACAAGGGTGAAGAAATCCTCCAATATTCATGCATTCCTGAGAAAATCATAGCATGGAAAAGACGAAGCATTAGGAGCCCCGTTGTCCTCCTCGGGCGCGAAGCTAGGCGCGATGATATCCTCGTTGTACGATCGCCTAATCCGGGTGGCGGCCCTAGAAGGCCTCCCGGTGCTGGTTGTTCCTTTCTTGAACAACTCTCCAAAGTTGAACTTCTTCATAGCTTCTCTGAAATTTTCAACAAGTGATATAAAATTTGGTTTGGTGACATATAATCAAGGGAAACTACCATAGGAACTTGCTAGAGTACTAATCATGCATCAAAACTAGTTTCTACCACTTAGAACAAGCATGCAAGCTCACTAAACATGTTACCTACAGCAGCAAAATATTCAAGATTTACTCAACCAAACAAAATTCTACTTGGATGGGTGGAGGAGTCACATACCAAGGAGCAAATGTGCCAAATTTCAGCAAGAAATCTGGGCTGAGCAAAGAGATCGAGAAATCTGGAGCTCTTGAGCAAAAACGCGAGTGAGAGGAACCTGGTACGAGTTTTTTCGGGAGAGAGAAGGTGCTGGGAGAAAGAGATGACAAAGTGGGGCAAGGAGGGGCCCACACCACATGGTGGCGCGCCCACCACCTTGGCCGCGCCGGCCTGTGGTGTGGCACCCTCTGGTGCCCCACATGTCATCCTCTGGTGCTCCCAGGTGCCTCGTCGAAAAATAGGACCAACGGTATAATTTTTGTGAATTTTTGAAAACTTTGAAAAATGCACATTTCTGGGTATTTAATTTATTATTACTGGCCAGGAAAAATTTTGAAATCTCCAAATAACTAAGGAACTTTGCAAATTAAAAGGTGCTACAGCAACTAGAGCAAGTGGAGGAGGAAAGAGATGTTGTTTACCCTCTCTATGCATGTAAAAGGTATTTGTTAACAAGGTTGATCAAGTCTTGCCACCAAATAAATTTTACATAGCATAAGAAGAAATAAACCTCAAATCAATCATGTTACCTTGAATTGTATTGATATGGATCCAATCACGAGAGTTTGATATTCTTCTTTAGGCTCATATATAGGACAATCAATAGTTCCCACTTTGATAGTTCTCACATTAAAAATAGTATTGACTCCGCATACTTTATCAATCTTCTTGGGGAAATAAACGGTATGCTCTTTATCATCAACATTGAAAGTAACCTTTCCTTTATTGCAATCAATAACAGCTCCTGCGGTGTTAAGAAAAGGTCTCCCAAGAATAATAGACATATTATCATCTTCAGGCATTTCCAACACAACAAAATCAGTTAATATCAAGCGATTAGTAGTAACTTGAACAGGAACATCCTCACATATACCAACAGGAATAGCAGTATATTTATCAGCCATTTGCAAAGATATATCAGTAGGTATCAATTTATCTAGATAAAGTCTCTTATAAAGAGAAAAAGGCATAACACTAACACCGGCTCCCAAGTCACATAGAGCAGTTTTAACATAATTATTCTTAATAGAACAAGGAATAGTAGGTATACCTGGGTCGCCCAACTTCTTTGGAACTTTGCCAATGAAAGAGTAATTAGCAAGCATAGTGGAAATTTCCTCATTGGGGATTTTCCTTTTGTTAGTAACAATATCTTTCATATACTTTGAATAAGGAGGCAATTTAATAGCATCAGTCAAAGGGATTTGCAAGAATAAAGGTTTCATCCAATCGCAAAATTTATTATAGTGTTCTTCTTCCTTTGATTTTAGTTTCTTAGCGGGAAAAGGCATTTGCTTTTGCACCCAAGGTTCTCTTTCATTACCATGTTTCTCAGCAATAAAATCTTCTTTAGTGTACTTTTTATTTTTAGCATGCTTTTCAGGTTCATCTTCTACCTCTTCTTTATCAGGAGTATCATTCTTATCATTATCTTTATCATGTTCATTACCACTTTCAGTTTCAGCATCAGAAATAGAAATACTATTAGGATCATTAACAGGTTCAGAGGATTCTACAACATTCTTATGTTTCTTTTTCTTTTTCTTCTTAGAATGAGCACTAGGTTCAATGCGTTGAGAATCTTGTTCAATTCTTTTGGGATGCCCTTCAGGATATAAAGGATCCTGGGTAGAGACACCACCTCTAGTTGTTACTTCATAAGCATGTTTCTCTTTAGAATTATTTCCTAACAAGTCATTTTGCACTTTAGTGAGTTGATCAATTTGAGTTTGAATCATATGAAAATGTTTAACAAGCATCTTAACATCATTGGAGGTTCTCTCCACAATACCATGCAATTCACTAATAGCTCGAGAATTTTCCATTAAATGGTTCTCTACTCTCATATTAAAATTTTCTTGCTTAACAATATAATTATCAAACTCATCTAAGCATTGTGCAGGAGGTTTCGAATACGGAATATCTTCCCTAGTAAAGTGTTGAAGGGAGTTTACCTCAATCATGGATGAAGGGGGAATTATCTCACATATATCTTCTATAGGAGGTAGATTCTTCACATCTTCAGATTTAATACCTTTCTCCTTGAGAGACTTCTTGGCTTCCCTCATATCTTCATCATTCAATTTAATCATACCCCTCTTCTTCAATATTGGCGTTGGAGTTGGTTCAGGCGTAGTCCAATCATCATGATTCCGGCTTATTTTAGCCAATAATTCTTCAGCGTCGTCTGGAGTTCTTTTCCTGAAAACACAACCAGCACAACTATCCAGGTATGCCCTAGACTCAATGGTTAGTCCACTATAAAATATATCAAGTAAATCATGCTTTTCCAGATCATGCTCAGGCCGAGCTCTAATAAGAGAGCAAAATCTCGCCCAAGCCTCAGGCAATTTCTCTTCATCTCCCTGGTCAAAATTATAAATTCTCTGCAAAGCAATATGTTGAGCACTAGCATGAAAGTATTTGCGGAAGAAAACATCAAGCAATTCTTTTGGAGTTTTAATAGAATTAGGTGGCAAACTATTATACCAAGTTTTAGCGTCATCCTTTAATGAGAATGGAAAGATTTTAGCAACAAAGTAAGTACGCATCTTGACATCATCAGAAAACAAGCTACTTAGAGTAGATAACTCAGTCATGTGTTCAACAGCACTTTCTTTTTCAGTACCACAAAAGGGTGTTTTCTCAACAATAGCTATATGAGATAGATCTAGAGAAAAATCATAATCTTTATCCTTAATGTTTATGGGAGATGTGGCAAACTTAGGATCAGGAGACAGTTTATATCTAACGCAGCATGTTCTGCAAGCAACTTTTTAATTTTTCTTGCATCAGTAGTAGCATTGCATTTTTCAATAAAATCATCATTAAGCTCCACATAATCTTCATCAGGATCATCACTAAAATAATCAAGTTCAGGTGAATTAACAGGTGTAGTAGCATTAGGAGTTTCAGTATTTTCAATTTGTCTAGACCTAGCAATCGTAGCATCTAGAAAAGATCCCAATGAACCACTATCATCAAGCACAGTAGAAATATTATCAATATTATGAGAGTGTTCAGATTCAGCAGAAGTGCTCGCATGTGAAGCATGTGGCGGTGAAACAAGTTTATCAATCACAGATGGTGAATCAAGTGTAGCGGAGGTACTCAGAATTGTACCTTTTCTTGTAGTGGATGGTAATATGGCGATCTTAGTATCGCGAGGTTTACCCATGATGGAGAATTTGCAGCGAACAATATTAATCCAAGTGAACTTCCAAATAAAGCTATGCTCCCCGGCAACGGCGCCAGAAAATAGTCTTGATGACCCACAAGTATAGGGGATCGCAACAGTCTTCGAGGGAAGTAAAACCCAATTTATTGATTCGACACAAGGGGAGACAAAGAACACTTGGAAGCCTTAACAGCGGAGTTTTCAATTCAGCTGCACCTGGAAACAGACTTGCTCGCAAGAGTTTATCAGTAGTAAGAGTTTTATAGCAGTAGCAGTAGTGTAATAACAGCAGTAGAGTAACAAAAGACAGCAGTAGTGATTTTAGTAAACAGCAGGATTAAAATACTGTAGGCACGGGGACGGATGACGGGCGTTGCATGGATGAGAGAAACTCATATAACAATCATAGCAGGGCATTTGCAGATAATAATAAAACGGTGTCCAAGTACAAAGCAATCAATAGGCATGTGTTCCATATATAGTCGTGTGTGCTCGCAATGAGAAACTTGCACAACATCTTTTGTCCTACCAGTACGGTGGCAGCCGGGCCTCAAGGGAAACTATCGGAAATTAAGGTACTCCTTTTAATAGAGTACCGGAGCAAAGCATTAACACTCCGTGAACACATGTGATCCTCACATCACTACCATTCCCTCCGGTTGTCCCAATTTCTGTCACTTCGGGGCCATTGGTTCCGGACAACGACATGTGTATACAACTTATAGGTAAGACCATAAACAATGAATATCATGATGAAACAATAACATGTTCAGATCTGAGATCATGGCACTCGGGCCCTAGTGACAAGCATTAAGCATAACAAGTTGCAACAATATCATCAAAGTACCAATTACGGACACTAGGCACTATGCCCTAACAATCTTATGCTATTACATGACCAATCTCATCCAATCCCTACCATCCCCTTCGGCCTACAGCGGGGGAATTACTCACACATGGATGGGGGAAACATGGCTGGTTGATGTAGAGGCGTTGGCGGTGATGGCGGTGATGATCTCCTCCAATTCCCCGTCCCGGCGGAGTGCCGTAACGGAGACTTCGGCTCCCGCGACGGAGTTTCGCGATGTGGCGGCGTTCGGAGGGTTTCCGGCGACTTCGACTTCTCTCTCGTGCGTTTTTAGGTCAAGGCCGATAAATAGTCCGAAGGAGGGCGTCGGAGGCCGGCCGAGGGGGCCACACCACGGGCCGCGCGGGCCCCCCGGGCCGCGCCGCCCTATGGTGTGGGGCCCTCGGCCTCCACCTTAATTGTCCTTCTCGGCTCCGTCATTATTCCGGGAAAATAGGGCCTTCGCATAAATTCCGAGGATTTTCCCGAAAGTTGGATTTCTGCACAAAAACGAGACACCAGAGCAGTTCTGCTGAAAACAGCGTTAGTCCGTGTTAGTTACATCCAAAGTGCACAAATTAGAGGCAAAACAATAGCAAAAGTGTTCGGGAAAGTAGATACATTTTGGACGTATCACCGATCTGCGGTATTACAAGTCGGTGGTGCATCAAGACCGGGTTTTTGAGTGTTTCATTATTTGTTTCTCCTGGTGCAACACACGGACAATTTTGCTAGTAAAATAATAAAAGAAGATAAAAAGGCAAACAAGAAAGAGGAGCATACGACCAGCACCATACAACCCCGAAGACAAGCAAACACATGAAGATTAAGCCGTCCTCGCGATGAAACCACCAGCAAAAGCTGCAGCCCATTGTTTAGTCTCTTCTAATATATTTTTCAACAAAGAAGCATAGCTCTAGCCTCTGCATCAATAGATAAATAGATGCACACGGCTTGCTTTATTAATATCAAAGTATCAATTCATCAAGAATCCAACATCACTTATTACAATCACGCATAAGCTAAGGTCGATACATGAATCAATTAAATGAAAATGCGGCAAATAGAAAAGCTATGCATTTGTTATTCTATTAAGATGCCGCCACCCAGTAGGCTGAAAAAAGAAGTTCCGAGCAACCACTAGCATCCGGTTGCATCCAATAACCTTATCCTCCCGTTGCTCCAACGGAAGAAGGAAACCCCATTGTTGAATCGAATGAGCAGCTCGCCGGATAACCTGCAAAAAATTAATTTCACTTTGTTTGTTAAAAATAATATTATTTCTACTCCTCCAAATAGCCCAACAAAGAGCCGAAACTCCAATCCAAGTTTTTTGTTTATCATCCTTCCTCACACCATTAAGCCATCTACCAAACATATTAGTAATATTAGCTGGTGGAGGAATGTTATATGTAAGGTACATCATACACCATATTATCTTCGCAAAAGGGCAATAAATAAATAAATAAATGATTAACGGTTTCCGTGGAATCAAAAAAACAACACTTTTGACATCCCTTAATGGTCTCTTCTAATATATATCTACATGAAAAGTAACTTATGGTTGGATGGTTAGGAGAACAATGATATTCTAGTCTACTAGAGTTCAAATCTCAAGTTTGATACTTTGGTCTCTCATAAACACGGAATATTCTTACATCACCAACTTCATTTTTTTTTGATAAATTGGAATATATTAATATCGAATGATACCACTTACACCCAACGGCTGCAATGACACAATACCCTACCGGTAGTACAAATGCACACAGCCAAAAAAAGGAAAAGAAAACTAAGAAAATAAAAAGTCCCGCTAAGGTATTCTAGCCCTAGCAACAACAATACATCCACCATCAAGACAACAACTGAACTCCAGGCTCTCCAAAAGCGACGCCTCCAAGAAGGGAACAGTGCGCACGTGCCATCGTCGCCCGATCAAAAGATCTTAGCTAGGTTTTCGCCCTAAAGATAGTCCCCGCTCTCAAAACAATATCTTCGACAAAGACATTGCCAGGTACAACCAATTAAGGCCAGACCTTGGATTTTCACCCTGAAAAGTAAAATTCTGAACTTCATATGTGTTCCCAACCCCCACTTGCATGCAGCTGCTGCGAAACCCAGAATACCAAGAAAGCCCCTCAACATCACAGAGACTCGAATCAACATCGTTAGTCCCTGAAACTGGCCTTCATGATATATGCTCCACCTCACCATGGACCAGAATGTCATCTGATGGCAACACAGAACAGAGCTTCGCGTCGTTCCCTCTAGAACCAAACAGTCGGAATAAAAACATGGGTGCGTACGACCGAATACCATCAAATCAAGCAAACTCCAGGCATAAAGTGCATTGTTAACATTTGCGGCGGAGCCTTCCGGAACTCAACGCTCCAGCCTAATCCAGAGGACATGCATCAAGTAGATCTTCGTCTTGGGGCGAAGGAAACCTAGGACCACCACCTTTATTCAACCCACAAGAAGCCCCCACGCCACCCAACGACATCCTACAGGAACTTCCGCACCGAACTGAACCTGCGACCATGGCTAGCAGTCGGAAATCATAGTCGAGGCTCGCTCCTCCATCGTGCGCCAGGACAGGACATGACTACCGGTATTGTGCCCATTGGGTTTTGGCTGCCCACATCCCATCCATGTAGGCTTAGATTGCTACTCCATAGCCCAAGCGCCGCCTAGAAGCCACACATATAAGATCTATCATATCGACCTGATCTGCTTCATGCAGTAGCCGAGATCGATCCTAACCGTGACTATGCCTCGTCCACTGCGTGTTGCCGATCAGAGTCAGACGACAAGCAACGCACACTAGCGAGATCTGGCACAACTGGTGCATATGTCGGTGGCATACCACGGAGGACCCAGCGTCGGTGGAGGCTTAGAAAACCTTCGGTGAGCACTAGAGGGTGCATCACGGCGCACTTCCTAGAACTACTCTCCTACGCTAGAGAGATCCATGATACACCAGATCTCATATTTCTAGAACAAGAGGAAACATGCTTCGGCGAAAAACAAAGAAAGTCAGTCAGGGTCTCCCCGCTACCGCCGTCACGGCTTCCTCCAGCAACGGCGGGGTGGTTGGGATAGCTGAACGGAGACCTACTAGGTGGCGGCGGCACGGGGCCTCCGAAGGCGCCAAGTGAGGCAACTCGGGAGGCGGTTCCACGCTAATCATCAGCTTCGTGGACTACCTCTTTCTTAGTTTATAGATCATGTGCATATTTTTAGATCGTCAAGTTGACCACCGTAACATAAAATATATGCTACAAAATATATATAATTAGAAAGCTCAGATGTTATACTTTCTAATGGTTTTGTACTTAGCAATGGTCTTCTTGAAGAAATTGTTTTCGGACCCCGGACTTTCCTTAGGGTCAAAACATAAGATCTATTGATCGGGCGACAATGGTGCTTGTATATTGTTTCCTTCATGGATGCCTGACTTTTGGAAACCTGATTTGTAGTCCACGTGTTGAGTTTGGTGGTGGTTATGTGCTGATACGTATCCCCACAAGTATCGCCCCAGCCGCCTCAAGAGGATATTGCCGCGATACAACCCCTAGGCATCTTTATTGGTTGTACTTAACAGCGGTGGTCCTTGTATATTGGTTGTGTGCATTCTTAGGATCTTTCGAGTATTTTATTGATGCAGAGGCTCGATGTAATTAATACCTTTACCATATTAATATATTCTCTTTATCTTGAAACACGAGAAACTTCAAAGAAGCATTGCTAACTAATACATCACTCGATAATGGATCCTTCAAAGTAGCTAAACACGGAGTGACGGACGAGCCACACTGATTTGTCAAGAGAACAGTCATCGGGGCATGAAGCATGTCAGATAGTAAAGTGAGACATAATGGGAGCTTGATGGCTGTTGTGTATTTACAATCTTGTCCCAATATATATAGAAGCACATTGTGAGCACAATATAGTACAAGAGAACAGTCATCGGGGCATGAAGCATGTCTCACTCTTAGCTAGTACAAGAGCGCGACTATAGACATAAGTGAGCAAAGTAGATTTATACACCGCCAACACTCAATGGTCTCTAGTTGTGAAGAATCATTGGGGATTGCTAACTTTTTTTCACTTGGAGTAGTAATACTTAGATTAGTTTCCATGGGCATGGGATGCATCAGGGAATGTGATCATTGCTCCTTCGTCGCCCGGAGTGTGGATGGAGTCCTACAAGAAATGTGCATGGGCGGAGACCTCCCTTATAGCTTGTCGAGAGCTGTTTGGTTGCCACCAGCGTGGTCTCTCGCCCATGCAATTTGCTCCACGGAAACGGTAGTCAGAGGCCCGAGCCAGGTGTGCAGGTCTCTCCTTTTTCATGGCACGCGCCAAAGTCTTTGGATCCAACGACCAACGAACAGCCTCTGGATCCCGCCTTTTACCCCTCACCCAGACTCCGCTCCACTTCGTGGGCATTCAATGTACTGCTGGTGGTGACCACAGGATTGTACTACTGGTAGACTACAGCATGGATCGGATACGCGCTCTTGTCGAGTGATTTCCTCTTTCAGACTTGGTAGAAAATAACTCCTCTTTGAGTTGTTGTTTCATACTACTAGGTAGGATGAAGGAATAAACGTGGCATGGATGAATAAATCTGGAGGAAACTCAGATGGCAAAATTATTATGATGAGTAAAACAAAGGTGTATTCGAGAAAAATATTGATCAGATAAATATCAGCTTTAGTATAACTCAATAGTGATCTTGGATGAGTAGGCTGTTTTTTTTTTTTGAGAAAGTAGCACTTTATTGATTAGCTAACATCATTACAGAGTTCAGCCCGGATAAGCTCCGGGATTACACTAGCAGAAAACTTACAAACCAGACTGTTAGTCCCAAATAAGCTACCTATCTGAGCTGCAGTTTTGGAGTTCTTGTCTCCGCCCAAAGTTTTTTGGCACGTTTGTTACGAGAGAGCGACGTGGGACGAGAGGTAAGCTTCTCCTTTATGATAGAGGCACTATACTAGCATATAGATCGTGGAAGTCACTCATGTGACATTGTTTGCTCAGCCTGACTTTTTTCATCAAGGACAAGCTAGCAAAGATCGCATGCCATTATATTAAGATTAGAAAGGTGTTGAGTACAAGTATCTTTACAAGAACAACGTCCGCAACAAACTAACACCTCCCGGTAGGGCAAGGTGTGGCGCCCGCCCTACCTAAGCCAGCGACAAAAAAAATTGTATACCTATGCTACATACGATACCGTATCGATCGTGAGCTGGACAGACTGCGCAGCTGAGCGGAATCGATCGGGGGCATCGATCGATTGGCTTATTGGGCCATGAGTCGCCGCGTCCTAGCCTGCTGGGCCTGTCGCCGAACGGCCGAAGCAATACTGCGACTCGATCTGCGAACGAAACTAGTCTTGTTCCTGGACACGATCGACTCCTCGTCGTCCTCGACTTCATCCAACCGAAACAGATCGATTCCTCAATTCACGCAGGTCACGATCCCAAAAATTCCAGCGCTGGCGGCTGCAGCCTTGGATAGTTGGACGGCTGACCTCTGGCTCTGGGTTTTAGTCTAGGAAATACGGATCGAAGAAGCCAGCGGGCCAGACAGGGATTGTTGTCAGTTGTCTACTGATCGCCTGATCGGAGGACGGGCCGACGGCAACATCAACTGCTGGAGTGCCGTTGAGGTAGATTGAGCCTAAGTTCTGAGATGAATAGGAAAGAGAAGGGGCCAGCAAGGGGGGGGGGGGGGAATAGGAAAGGTAGAGTGGTTCTGAATTTTTGTATTTAGGTATAGCAGTATAGTATTGGTTCTTTTTGCTGAATTTATGTATTGTCAATTGCAGATTTGACTAGGTTCTTGAAAGGCACACCATGTTTTCTACAGTTTACCGCCTCATTGAATTGGCAATGCTTTTACCGGTGGCGACGGCAACAGTTGAAAGGGCCTTCTCAGCTATGAAGATTATCAAGACATAGTTGCGCAACAAGATGTCCGATGGTTGGCTTAATGATTTGATGGTGTGCTACATCGAGCGAGGGATATTCAAAAGTCTTGATCTTGGTGAAATTAAAAAAGATTTTCAGAAGAAGGTAGGGCTCTGCCATTGCCTGGGACTTCAAGACGACACTAAAGCTTCATATGGTACGCTTTGGCTTTGTAGGTTATGATTCTATCAAAGTATATTTTCATTACCATTGTACTAAGTAATTATGCTTAAGATCGTACTAGATATTATTGTGTCGATAAAATTTTAGTTTTGCATCAATCTTTTTTATGCTTTAAGTTCGCCCGACCTCAAAATCTTTTCGTCCTTCGCCACTGACTCCTCGCCTCTCCCTGACGAATTCCTAGCCAAGCTCCACAGCGAAATAGCGTAGACAGTTAACTTAACTATTTTCAGTAACATCGAGTTGCACTGACCAAATGTCCTAGCATTTCACTGCAGCCAGATATGAGTTATGAGGCAGTAATCCCTCTATTGCCACAACATCAGCTTCAGTCCTTTCATATGGGTGCATCCGCTTGGAATTAAACTCCACAATTCTCGGACAGTATCATTGATAGCTCGGAATGGCGCGATCGTGCTACAACCAGAGCAATTCATATTTGTATTCCTTGGAAATTCCCCCTTTTACAGGGAAAATCCCATTTTTCTTGACAAGGAAATTCCCCATTTTCAATCGAGGAATCAAGGGCAACTAGGAGTCCATAGATAACTTGCCGATGTCAGGTAAATTATGCGGAGTACGGTCGTGTCTAAACTCTGAAGGAACACTGCAGTAGCCCACACAGTTTCTTAACAACACACAAGTCTTTTTTTTTTTGAACGAGGGCAAAAGCTTTGCCCATTCATTGATTAAGAAGGAGTTTACAAGAAAGTAAAAAAGTCAAGTCTTATTCTCTCATGCTCGTCTATATCGCAAGTAAATTCATGTGTCAGTATTGCGCCCTTTGAAAATCAAACCTAATATCAAGGGATCTGCCGGCTTTCAAGTACCAGTTCGTGCTGCTCTCGCTTCGTTACCGGCATAAGGTAAAATTCTAAGGCCGAAAGGAGAGCTGCGACATAGAATCATGATATGGGAAAGATGCAAGCCCTCACTACGGGAGAAACTCCATGTGCCGACGGCCAGCCCATGTGCCGACGGCCAAATGTCGGGGCCGTCGGCACAGAGGCCCTCGTCGACCGGCGACGGAGCTGACCGTCGGCGTACGTTCACCGTCGGCACACAGCTGTCTACACCGACGGTCACCGTCGGCGCAACCCGGACCGTCGGCACGAAACTTGGAGCCCGAAGGTCACCGTCGGCACAGCCACGGCCGTCGGCGGACGAGCAGACGAGCGGGCCCAGCCGTTAGGCTGTCACGGCGCCGTCTATAGTGTGCCGACGGTAGCCCACGGCGCAACGGCGGCCGTCGGCACGGGACCGAAAACCGGGTCCCGCCTTCTGCTGTGCCGACGGTCACCCACGGCACAAAAAGGCCGTCGGCACAGCAAATTGTGCACATTTTTTTGTTTTTCCATTTTTTTGGCACCAAAGAGATAATTATTAATCCCAATCATTTTTTTTGTTTATTTATTTCTCACTGCTATTTTGGCGAACCCCTTTGCGGGAAACCTATATATATGTATAAGGGCGGTATAGAACCCCTTCGCCAGAAATCGAACCTCGGAGGGGGTGAATGGCCCACACACGATACAAAATACTTAAGACCCACACACGATACAAAATACTTAAATAACTAGACTCACACACATACCAAAGCGCTTACGTAACTAGACCCACACACGAACCGAAACCAGTTAAAGAACTACACCCACACAGAGGAAGCAAACACTTAAAGAAACTACACCCACACACATGAACCAAAACACTTAAAGAACTAGACCCACACACAAACCAAAGCATTTAAAGAACACTGGGTCGACACATGACCCGCTAGACACACGGACTCGACACACACATATTAATCAGAGAAGTCGAAATCTTCATCCTCGCTGGGGTGTCCTCTGAAGCGGTGGTTGTGAGGTTCCACAACCACCGTGCATCATTCTCCCCCATGTCGACGCCTCTCCTTTGGCGTACTCTGCTTCAACCTCGGCCTTCCTCTGCCGCTTTCCCGCCCTCCTCTCTCTCCTCGTACGTCCGCTTCTCCTTCCGGAATGCGCGCGTTGCCTCGACGTCTCCGGGATGGTCTCCGCGCCACCGTGCCATGAACCGCTCGTCCGCCTCGGTGGTATCAATCCGCCGTGGCCAGCCCTCGTACCGCCGCGCTTCACCCCGTGAGCGAAGTAGTGGCTCGGTAGAGAGACTCCGAGCTTCCGTCGAGACCCGACCTCCGGGAAGTTCATTTCGTGGCGCGGCCGGCCAAACCTCCAAGCCGCAACGTCGTATGCGCGGGCAGCAGCCTCCTTCGTGTAGAAGGTGCCGAGCCACACACGCGTACCACCGGCGGTGATTTCAGCCGCGAAATGTCCCGCAGAGCCGCAGGCGAACGCCGATGAAGCCCGTGTTGCTACGGCGACGAGGAGCCATCTCGGCGGCAGCTCAGCTCGGAGGATTTTGTGGTTCTATTGGATGAGAGAAGTGATGAAGGGAGAAATGTTGCTCGGTGCTTGTTAGTGGAGAAGCCATGGCTATATATAGGCCGACGAGGGGCTGAAACGGCGGGAAAACATGGCGGGAGAGAATGGGCGGGAAAGGGTGGGCGGGAAAAAAGGGCGGGAGAGAAGCAGCGGGAAAGGGGGGGCGGGAAAAAAGGGCGGGAGAGAAGGAGCGGGAAAGGGGGGGTGGGAAAAAAGGGCGGGAGAGAAGCGAGCGGGAAAAGGGTGGGCGGGAAAAAAAGGGCAGGAGAGATTCCGCATGTATAGGGGGAACTCCTCGGAGGTGAACCGGAGAGAACCTTGGGATCATAGGGGATGGTACTTGTTTCCACATGTACCTATGACCTAACCAAGCTCAAACGCAGGCATACGCCCACCGGGGAACCCCGATGGGACGCGATCAAAGGGGTAGACGGCGCGGTCAACGGAACTAGGGTTTCGTCGGAAATCGAGCATCGGACCTAGGGAATGGCCCCAAAAGTTGTGTGTGTCCACATGGCATGCACAAAAGTGATTTGAGATGGTTCTATATCCAATGCTACCCCCTCCGGTGTGCCCGGCTTCTCGGACATGGGGTTCCTACACTTAGGCGGATTCTGCGTGTATAGGGGGAACTCCTCGGAGGTGAACCGGAGAGAACCTTGGGATCATAGGGGATGGTACTTGTTTCCACATGTACCTATGACCTAACCAAGCTCAAACGCAGGCATACGCCCACCGGGGAACCCCGATGGGACGCGATCAAAGGGGTAGACGGCGCGGTCAACGGAACTAGGGTTTCGTCGGAAATCGAGCATCGCACCTAGGGAATGGCCCCAAAAGTTGTGTGTGTCCACATGGCATGCACAAAAGTGATTTGAGATGGTTCTATATCCAATGCTACCCCTCCGGGTGTGCCGGCTTCTCGGACATGGGGTTCCTACACTTAGGCGGATTCTGCGTGTATAGGGGGAACTCCTCGGAGGTGAACCGGAGAGAACCTTGGGATCATAGGGGATGGTACTTGTTTCCACATGTACCTATGACCTAACCAAGCTCAAACGCAGGCATACGGCCACCGGGGAACCCCGATGGGACGCAGATCAAAGGGGTAGACGGCGCGGTCAACGAAGCTAGGGTTTCGTCGAAATCGAGCATCGGACCTAGGGAATGGCCCCAAAAGTTGTGTGTGTCCACATGGCATGCACAAAAGTGATTTGAGATGGTTCTATATCCAATGCTACCCTCCTCGGGTGTGCCCGGCTTCTCGGACATGGGGTTCCTACACTTAGGCGGATTCTCGCGTGTATAGGGGGAACTCCCTCGGAGGTGAACCGGAGAGAACCTTGGGATCATAGGGGATGGTACTTGTTTCCACATGTACCTATGACCTAACCAAGCTCAAACGCAGGCATACGCCCACCGGGGGAACCCCGATGGGACGCAGTCAAAGGGGTAGACGGCGCGGTCAACAGAACTAGGGTTTCGTCAGAAATCGAGCATCGCACGTAGGGAATGGCCCCAAAAGTTGTGTGTGTCCACATGGCATGCACAAAAGTGATTTGAGATGGTTCTATATCCAATGCTACCCCCCCGGGTGTGCCCGCTTCTCGGACATGGGGTTCCTACACTTAGGCGGATTCCGCGTGTATAGGGGGAACTCCCTCGGAGGTGAACCGGAGAGAACCTTGGGATCATAGGGGATGGTACTTGTTTCCACATGTACCTATGACCTAACCAAGCTCAAACGCAGGCATACGCCCACCGGAGGAACCCCGATGGGACGCGATCAAAGGGGTAGACCGGCGCGGTCAACGGAACTAGGGTTTCGTCGTAAATCGAGCATCGCACCTAGGGAATGGCCCCAAAAGTTGTGTGTGTCCACATGGCATGCACAAAAGTGATTTGAGATGGTTCTATATCCAATGCTACCCCCTCCCGGGTGTGCCCGGCTTCTCGGACATGGGGTTCCTACACTTAGGCGGATTCTCGCGTGTATAGGGGGAACTCCCTCGGAGGTGAACCGGAGAGAACCTTGGGATCATAGGGTATGGTACTTGTTTCCACATGTACCTATGACCTAACCAAGCTCAAACGCAGGCATACGCCCACCGGGGAACCCCGATGGGACGCGATCAAAGGGGTAGACGGCGCGGTCAACGGAACTAGGGTTTCGTCGAAATCGAGCATCGGACCTAGGGAATGGCCCCAAAAGTTGTGTGTGTCCACATGGCATGCACAAAAGTGATTTGAGATGGTTCTATATCCAATGCTACCCCCTCCGGGTGTGCCCGGCTTCTCGGACATGGGGTTCCTACACTTAGGCGGATTCTGCGTGTATAGGGGGAACTCCTCGGAGGTGAACCGGAGAGAACCTTGGGATCATAGGGGATGGTACTTGTTTCCACATGTACCTATGACCTAACCAAGCTCAAACGCAGGCATACGCCCACCGGGGGAACCCCGATGGGACGCAGTCAAAGGGGTAGACGGCGCGGTCAACAGAACTAGGGTTTCGTCAGAAATCGAGCATCGCACCTAGGGAATGGCCCCAAAAGTTGTGTGTGTCCACATGGCATGCACAAAAGTGATTTGAGATGGTTCTATATCCAATGCTACCCCCTCCGGTGTGCCCGGCTTCTCGGACATGGGGTTCCTACACTTAGGCGGACTCTGCGTGTATAGGGGGAACTCCCTCGGAGGTGAACCGGAGAGAACCTTGGGATCATAGGGTATGGTACTTGTTTCCACATGTACCTATGACCTAACCAAGCTCAAACGCAGGCATACGCCCACCGGGGAACCCCGATGGGACGCGATCAAAGGGGTAGACGGCGCGGTCAACGGAACTAGGGTTTCGTCGGAAATCGAGCATCGCACCTAGGGAATGGCCCCAAAAGTTGTGTGTGTCCACATGGCATGCACAAAAGTGATTTGAGATGGTTCTATATCCAATGCTACCCCTCCGGGTGTGCCCGGCTTCTCGGACATGGGGTTCCTACACTTAGGCGAGTCTCGCGTGTATAGGGGGAACTCCTCGGAGGTGAACCGGAGAGAACCTTGGGATCATAGGGTATGGTACTTGTTTCCACATGTACCTATGACCTAACCAAGCTCAAACGCGAGCATACGCCCACCGGGGAACCCCGATGGGACGCGGTCAAAGGGTAGACGGCGCGGTCAACGGAACTAGGGTTTCGTCGGAAATCGAGCATCGCACCTAGGGAATGGCCCCAAAAGTTGTGTGTGTCCACATGGCATGCACAAAAGTGATTTGAGATGGTTCTATATCCAATGCTACCCCTCCGGGTGTGCCGGCTTCTCGGACATGGGGTTCCTACACTTAGGCGGATTCGCGTGTATAGGGGGAACTCCTCGGAGGTGAACCGGAGAGAACCTTGGGATCATAGGGTATGGTACTTGTTTCCACATGTACCTATGACCTAACCAAGCTCAAACGCAGGCATACGCCCACCGGGGAACCCCGATGGGACGCGAGTCAAAGGGGTAGACGCGCGCGGTCAACGGAACTAGGGTTTCGTCGGAAATCGAGCATCGCACCTAGGGAATGGCCCCAAAAGTTGTGTGTGTCCACATGGCATGCACAAAAGTGATTTGAGATGGTTCTATATCCAATGCTACCCCTCCGGGTGTGCCCGCTTCTCGGACATGGGGTTCCTACACTTAGGCAGATTCTGCGTGTATAGGGGGGAACTCCCTCGGAGGTGAACCGGAGAGAACCTTGGGATCATAGGGTATGGTACTTGTTTCCACATGTACCTATGACCTAACCAAGCTCAAACGCAGGCATACGCCCACCGGGGGAACCCCGATGGGACGCGATCAAAGGGGTAGACGGCGCGGTCAACGTAACTAGGGTTTCGTCGGAAATCGAGCATCGGACCTAGGGAATGGCCCCAAAAGTTGTGTGTGTCCACATGGCATGCACAAAAGTGATTTGAGATGGTTCTATATCCAATGCTACCCCTCCGGTGTGCCCGGCTTCTCGGACATGGGGTTCCTACACTTAGGCGGATTCGCGTGTATAGGGGGGAACTCCTCGGAGGTGAACCGGAGAGAACCTTGGGATCATAGGGTATGGTACTTGTTTCCACATGTACCTATGACCTAACCAAGCTCAAACGCAGGCATACGCCCACCGGGGGAACCCCGATGGGACGCGATCAAAGGGGTAGACGGCGCGGTCACCGGAACTAGGGTTTCGTCAGAAATCGAGCATCGCACCTAGGGAATGGCCCCAAAAGTTGTGTGTGTCCACATGGCATGCACAAAAGTGATTTGAGATGGTTCTATATCCAATGCTACCCCCTCCGGGTGTGCCCGGCTTCTCGGACATGGGGTTCCTACACTTAGGCAGATTCCGCGTGTATAGGGGGAACTCCCTCGGAGGTGAACCGGAGAGAACCTTGGGATCATAGGGTATGGTACTTGTTTCCACATGTACCTATGACCTAACCAAGCTCAAACGCAGGCATACGCCCACCGGGGAACCCCGATGGGACGCGATCAAAGGGGTAGACGGCGCGGTCAACGTAACTAGGGTTTCGTCGGAAATCGAGCATCGCACCTAGGGAATGGCCCCAAAAGTTGTGTGTGTCCACATGGCATGCACAAAAGTGATTTGAGATGGTTCTATATCCAATGCTACCCCTCCGGGTGTGCCCGGCTTCTCGGACATGGGGTTCCTACACTTAGGCAGATTCTGCGTGTATAGGGGGGAACTCCCTCGGAGGTGAACCGGAGAGAACCTTGGGATCATAGGGTATGGTACTTGTTTCCACATGTACCTATGACCTAACCAAGCTCAAACGCAGGCATACGCCCACCGGGGAACCCCGATGGGACGCGATCAAAGGGGTAGACGGCGCGGTCAACGGAACTAGGGTTTCGTCGGAAATCGAGCATCGGACCTAGGGAATGGCCCCAAAAGTTGTGTGTGTCCACATGGCATGCACAAAAGTGATTTGAGATGGTTCTATATCCAATGCTACCCCTCCGGGTGTGCCCGGCTTCTCGGACATGGGGTTCCTACACTTAGGCGGATTCTCGCGTGTATAGGGGAACTCCTCGGAGGTGAACCGGAGAGAACCTTGGGATCATAGGGTATGGTACTTGTTTCCACATGTACCTATGACCTAACCAAGCTCAAACGCAGGCATACGCCCACCGGGGAACCCCGATGGGACGCGATCAAAGGGGTAGACGGCGCGGTCAACAGAACTAGGGTTTCGTCAGAAATCGAGCATCGGACCTAGGGAATGGCCCCAAAAGTTGTGTGTGTCCACATGGCATGCACAAAAGTGATTTGAGATGGTTCTATATCCAATGCTACCCCCTCCGGGTGTGCCCGGCTTCTCGGACATGGGGTTCCTACACTTAGGCAGATTCTGCGTGTATAGGGGGGAACTCCCTCGGAGGTGAACCGGAGAGAACCTTGGGATCATAGGGTATGGTACTTGTTTCCACATGTACCTATGACCTAACCAAGCTCAAACGCAGGCATACGCCCACCGGGGGAACCCCGATGGGACGCAGTCAAAGGGGTAGACGGCGCGGTCAACAGAACTAGGGTTTCGTCAGAAATCGAGCATCGCACCTAGGGAATGGCCCCAAAATTTGTGTGTGTCCACATGGCATGTAAAAAAGTGATTTGAGATGGTTCTATATCCAATGCTACCCCCTCCGGGTGTGCCCGGCTTCTCGGAGATGGGGTTCCTACACTTAGGCGGATCTCGCATGTATAGGGGGGAACTCCCTCGGAGGTGAACCGGAGAGAACCTTGGGATCATAGGGGATGGTACTTGTTTCCACATGTACCTATGACCTAACCAAGCTCAAACGTAGGCATACGCCCACCGGGGGACCCCCGATGGGATGCAGTCAAAGGGGTAGACGGCGCGGTCAACAGAACTAGGGTTTCGTCAGAAATCGAGCATCGGACCTAGGGAATGGCCCCAAAAGTTGTGTGTGTCCACATGGCATGCACAAAAGTGATTTGAGATGGTTCTATATCCAATGCTACCCCTCCGGTGTGCCGGCTTCTCGGAGATGGGGTTCCTACACTTAGGCGGATCTCGCATGTATAGGGGGGAACTCCCTCGGAGGTGAACCGGAGAGAACCTTGGGATCATAGGGGATGGTACTTGTTTCCACATGTACCTATGACCTAACCAAGCTCAAACGTAGGCATACGCCCACCGGGGGACCCCCGATGGGATGCAATCAAAGGGGTAGACGACGCGGTCAACAGAACTAGGGTTTCGTCAGAAATCGAGCATCGGACCTAGGGAATGGCCCCAAAAGTTGTGTGTGTCCACATGGCATGCACAAAAGTGATTTGAGATGGTTCTATATCCAATGCTACCCCCCCGGGTGTGCCCGGCTTCTCGGAGATGGGGTTCCTACACTTAGGCAGATTCTGCATGTATAGGGGGGAACTCCCTCGGAGGTGAACCGGAGAGAACCTTGGGATCATAGGGGATGGTACTTGTTTCCACATGTACCTATGACCTAACCAAGCTCAAACGTAGGCATACGCCCACCGGGGACCCCGATGGGATGCAGTCAAAGGGGTAGACGACGCGGTCAACAGAACTAGGGTTTCGTCAGAAATCGAGCATCGGACCTAGGGAATGGCCCCAAAAGTTGTGTGTGTCCACATGGCATGCACAAAAGTGATTTGAGATGGTTCTATATCCAATGCTACCCCCTCCGGTGTGCCCGGCTTCTCGGAGATGGGGTTCCTACACTTAGGCAGGTCCCGCATGTATAGGGGAACTCCCTCGGAGGTGAACCGGAGAGAACCTTGGGATCATAGGGGATGGTACTTGTTTCCACATGTACCTATGACCTAACCAAGCTCAAACGTAGGCATACGCCCACCGGGGACCCCGATGGGATGCGATCAAAGGGGTAGACGACGCGGTCAACGGAACTAGGGTTTCGTCGGAAATCGAGCATCGGACCTAGGGAATGGCCCCAAAAGTTGTGTGTGTCCACATGGCATGCACAAAAGTGATTTGAGATGGTTCTATATCCAATGCTACCCCTCCGGGTGTGCCCGGCTTCTCGGAGATGGGGTTCCTACACTTAGTGCGTACTCGCATGTATAGGGGGAACTCCTCGGAGGTGAACCGGAGAGAACCTTGGGATCATAGGGGATGGTACTTGTTTCCACATGTACCTATGACCTAACCAAGCTCAAACGTAGGCATACGCCCACCAGGGGACCCCCGATGGGATGCAGTCAAAGGGGTAGACGGCGCGGTCAACAGAACTAGGGTTTCGTCAGAAATCGAGCATCGGACCTAGGGAATGGCCCCAAAATTTGTGTGTGTCCACATGGCATGCACATGTACCTATGACCTAACCGTCGACACACTTTGAGGATGGACAAAGGAGGTCTAACTAGAAGACAACAAACATGCATAGATAGGAGTCCGCAACCATTTTTACATTAGAAAGTGTGTTAGTCGGGGTTGAACTTGAGACCTCCCGACTCTTATATTATATTGAATTAATGCACTAGCTAATAATTCAAACGGTTAGAAAGGACTAGGCTATATATTTTAGCGGGCGATAAATGAGCATGGATGAGCACCGAGGAGAAGAACATGTGCGGTGTAGCCGTAAATCCTAAACCTTGGTATTCTTGGCTTGAAGTTTTGATAAAAAAAACATGTATATACATATATGGATGCATACACACATCTATAATACAAATAGAAAAAGAGTCTAAAAAAAAAAAAAAAAAAAAAAAGGTGTGCCGACGGTGACCGTCGGCACAAGCTGGCCGTCGGCACAGAACCCCACTTAAGTGGGGTCGACGCGGGCCGCCCTGCCTCATCCCCAAACACGCCCTTCCCCCCGCGCCCACGCCTCCCCCCCGCGCGCCGCGCCTGCCCCGCGCGCCGCCGTCCTCCCGCCGCCTGCCGCGCGCGCCCACGCTGCGCCGCCGGCGCCGCTGCCGCCTGCCGCGCCGCCGCACCCACGCCCTCCCCGGCCCGCGCCCACGCCTGCCCCGCGCCGCCGCCGTCCTCCCGGCCCGCCGCCTGCCCCGCGCCGCCGCCGTCCTCCCGGCCGCACGCCCACGCCTCCGCGCCGCCGCCGCCCTGCCGCCGCCGCCGCCGCGCCCACGCCCTCACCCGGCCCGCGCCCACGCCCTGCCCCGCGCCGCCGCCGTCCTCCCGGCCCGCCGCCTCGCCCGCGCCGCCGCCGTCCTCCCGGCCGCCGCCGCTCGCCCGCGTCGTCCCCGCGCAGCCATCCACCGCGCCGTCCCCGCAGCCCCGCCTCTCGCCCCGGTAAGTTTCTTTTTTCCGCTTTTTAGTTTTTGCAATTAGGTAGGTAATTGTAATTGTAATGTAATGTAAATTTGCAAATTAAAATTGAAATGAAGTAAACAATTTGCAAATTGAAATTGAAATTGAATTGAAATTGAAATTGAAATTGAAATTGAAAATAGAATTCTAATTGTAAATTTTCAAATTGAAATAGAATTTGCAAATTGAAATTGAAATTGAAATGAAGTAAAGAATTTGGAAATTGAAATTGAAATTGTAATGTAAATTGAAATGAAAATGAAGGAATAGAAATGGAAATTGAAATTTGCATTGACAAATTTTTATTATTTTAACTAGGTACCGTAGTGAGCACCCGCGTGACGACCCGGATCTTGCGGCGCATCTCTACGGCCGTCGACATCGCCGGTTGTTCGACTACTTCCTCTACAGCCGAGGGTGAGCTGAATTGCCGACTCCCCCTTCGCATTTTTTATGTCATTAGATTTAATTTATCCGTCAAGTCGCGTAACCTAGGTGTCAATTCCCGTCCGCAAGCGTTACGCGGATAAATATGCATTAGTGGTCAGCATATTTTGAACCGTAACGCTTGTGGCATTTACGGGACGGTCGCCGGACCCGTAGTTGGGTACGTTTTCCATGTTCTGCTCGGGTGCGAGACGGGATTTCGTCGGCGCCTCCTGTTGTTCTCCGGATGCACATCCTCTCGGCTTTTGCCGAGACGTGTATCGGGAGAGCAGCGAGGAGGCGTGCCGAGTTCTGTCTCGCACCGAGCAGAACGTGGAGAACGTACCCAACTACGGGTCCGGGGGCTGCTAGGAGCCCACCTAGTAGAGATGTAGGTTGATGCACGCGTTTTCGCCGGTAGAAAAATAAAAATATGATGCATTCAATTTCATGCTACTATTTGTTGTTTGTCACGCAATAAAGCAGGATGGCTGATAATGAGTGGATGTACAGTGGCCGTGTTAGTTCGACTCAAGTGACAGATGAATGGAAATGGAAGACCGATTTGTTAGTGAAGGAGTTAGCTCGTGGTTCGAAGGGGATTGTTCGTCCCCGTTGCCCTTGCAATGTCTGCAGGAGGCGTCATCCTAAGGATATTCTAGAGATGACTAAACACCTTTGGTGGAATGGGTATATGCGTGACTACGACCCGCCGGTCGACTTTTCTCGGCACGAACGTGATAGAGGTGAGGTGATGCGGCAGCGGATCGATGGCAATGAGAACGATGGCATCTTAAACTTGCTAGATGATCTTCGGGATGCCGACATGCCGGAGTTACCATGGGACGAACAGATCCGAACCGGAGGAACCGCCTGAACCGGAGGGACCGCCACAACCGGAGGAACTTCCGGAGGAGGAACTCGAGCCAACCGCGAGGGCCTTCATTGATATGATGGCCTCGGCTAGGAGGCCTCTATACCCGGGTGCAAAAATGTCTCAACTTGATGGCATCACGCAGTTGCTAGCCGACAAGTGCATGTTTGAGAGTACTCGAGCATCCTTTGAAAAGACTCGAGCACGATGAGGTAACATGTTGCTCGAAGGTCATTGCTTGCCCAAGACCATGTACGAAACGAAGAAAATCTTGAAAGCATTGAAAATGGATTATGTAACATATGATGTCCGTCCAAAACTTTGCCTTTTGTTTTGGAAAGACTATGCGGATGACAAGTACTTGTGCCAAGTGTGGTCACTCTAGGTATCATGAGGTAGATGTAGGCAATGGTCGAAGAGGCGGACAAAGGTAGCCATAAAGATTCTTCGTTATCTCCCATTCATCAAAAGAATCCAGCGGCTTTACATGTTCGAGGAGACCGCCAAGCGAGATGACATGGCATAAGACCGGGATAAGATTGCAAGACGAGAAGAAACGGGTACCCATGGTACATCCATCCGATGGTCAATCATGGAAGCGCTTCGATCAAAAGCACCCAAATGAGGCAAGTGAGGCTCGGAATGTTAGAATTGCGATAGCAACCGATGGATTCAACCCATATGGTATGTCGATCGCCGCGTACAGACTGCTGGCCCGTGTTTGTTATTCCGCTCAATCTCCCTCCCGGAGTCGTAATGCAAAGGAAGAACATATTCTTGTCGATGATCCTTCCAGGGCACTGAATATCCAGGGAAGAAATTGAGTGTCTTAATGCAACCACTTGTGGATGATTTGCACCACTCGTGGCATCACGGTACATTGACATACGACCGAGCATCAAAGAGAAACTTCATCATGAAAGTTTGGTTCCACTATTCGATGCATGACCTACCCGGTACGCCCTATTCTCGTGGGCATAGTACAGGCTGGTAAGTTTCCATGCCCGAGTGTGCGGGCACGAACTAGAATTCGGGCACCTAAAAGCTGGACACAAATATGTTGCCTTTGACAAACACCGCAAGTTCCTCGAGTCCAGGGCATCGGTTCGGATCCGACAAGAAAAACTTCACGAAAGGCGTAGTTGTGCTTGAACATAAAGAAATACCAAAGTTCAATGGTGCAACCGCTGATGCTGAGCTACGTGCTCTCCAGACCTAGTAAGGAACCCGGCCACCAATTTGAGGGATATGGTAAAACGCACAACCGGACTCACATAGCGGGCATAACGAGCTCGAGTATTACAAGGACCTTGAACTTCCCCATAATATCGATATGATGCACACCGAAAAGAATTGTGGGGAGGCATTCCTTAACACTCGTCGCAACATACCGGGCAAGTCAAGGGATAATGTTTCAGCTAGAGTCGATATTGAGGAGATATGTGACAGGGTGGCTCTACACATGCAGCCTCTCGAGGGCAATCGAAAAGGTTGGTTAAAGCCGCATGCCAAGTACTGTCTTGATAGCGCCGACAAGAAGGAGGCATTTACGTGGCTCAAATATGACGTGATGTTCCCTGATGGTTATTGTTCGAATATGAGTAAGGGAGTCAATCTTGCTACAGGAAAAATAAACGGGCTCAAGAGTCACGACTATCATATATGGATTGAGCGGCTGATGCCGGTGATGCTTCGAGGGTATCTCCCCGATCATGTCTGGCGAGTGCTTGCGGAGGTGAGCCATTTTTTCCGCACGGTGCCGTGCTAGCGGATATGTACCGAGGTGATTGAGAAGGCTGCGGCAGCAAGTGCCGGACATGCTATGCAAGTTAGAGATGATATTCCCCCCGAGCTTCTTCACTCCGATGTTACATCTCATCGTGCATCTCGCCAACGAGGCACTCTTGGGGGGACCGGTGCGATATCGTTGGCGGTTTTGTATTGAGAGGGAGTTCAAATATATTCGGTACAAATGTGGAAACAAAAATAAGATTGAAGCATGCATAGCTGAGGCAACTCTCCTCCATGAGATGGCGGACGCCACGACAATGTACTATGCCAATGATGTGCCCACTAAGCATAACCCGGTCGCTCGGTACAATTCCGATGAGCCCAACCGTGACCCAAAGCTCTTGCTCTTCAAATATCCCGGTGGCAAGGCCGGTGCCTCAAAAGTGGAGAACATTTCGCCGAAGAGAAGGATTGCATAATGCTTTACGTGCTTATGAACATGGAGGAAGTGGTCGATTTCATGAGGTAAAATGATGAACCAAATACTTTGCAACCAGTAACTTGGTTTTGGTCTAATACGTATTTTCTCCTTTCGACCAATTCCATGATGAAATGTGGTCGGGAAGAAATGGTCCCACTCCCACGCAAGTGGTACACTCTTCCGAAAGAGGGTGCCCCGCCCTTAAATAAAAGCTTCGTGAAGCTGGTTCCATGAAAAAGTAATTTCTCAAATGTTCCTCTTACTTTGCAATCCGTGACTTGTCTTATTACACGTAACTAATGCACAAAATAATCTGAACTGAACTTGTAGGGAGCTGATCCCAACGTTGAGATGACGAGATGAGTTGAGATGCGTTTCCCGGGGTTTTAACCGTAGAGTCCATACGCATGAGAAGTATGATGTAAATGGGTATCGCTTCCATACGGAGTTTCACCGGAAGAACCGGCCTAATGCAAAAACAATAAATACCGGGGTCTACACCCGCGGAGCCGATGATCTTGATTACTATGGAAGGTTACAAAAGGTATACGAGTTGACGTTCAACAACGCAAACATAGAACTCAAGCTCTTTGTGTTCAAATGCCACTCGGTTTGACCCACACGGTGGAATGAGAAGCACCCCTTCCATTGGTTTAGTTGAAGTTAGGCCTACAACCACCTACAGCGGATCCGACGTCTATGTTGTGGCTCACCAAACCAAGCAAGTTTATTATTTGTCCTACCCATGTCGAATGAGGAACTCATGGGCTGGGAAGTCGTGTTCCGGTATCGCCACATGGTAAGCTACCCATCCCTCCGAGGACGATTACAACAACATTGACCCGGTAACATATGAGGGAATTTTCTATCAAGAGGAAGAGCGAGTTCGGGGCTCTTCAAATAGACATAGGTCTTCGTGGATCTCCACAACGATGTACAAATGCGTGGTGAGACCGTGGTGGACCCGAAGGACATAGCTATGCTCACCAAGCGCCATGCGAGCAAAGACAACATTGTCGAGACTCAACCGGAACCCAATGCCGACCATGAATACTCATATGATACTTGATTTTGATAGTGAGGTCTGAGAACCCAATGCCTAGAGATGAGAGTGGTGATGAATGGTGAGGGTCTTTTATGCTTAGTACCTACATTATCATTATGCTTAATACATACATTTGTCATTATGCTTAGTACCTACATTATCATTATGCTTAATACATACATTTGTCATTATGCTTAGTACCTACATTATGCTTAGTACCTATATTTGTCATTATGCTTATTAATTTTCAACATGCTTATTAATTATTTTCTCTTTTTCTTATGCAGGTAATTGCCCAATATGAGCGGACGGAAGGCATCATCGAGCTCCTTGCTTGATCAGATGCATCGGCGGAAGCCGGGCCGGGTGCTTCCGGACGGAGTGCAAGACCCATTATTCCCACCCGGCGTTACGAAGACGCGGACGGAGGACGGGGAGGACGAGGGGAGAGGACGAGCCGGAGGACGAGGGGGAGGACGAGCCGGAGGACGAGGGGGAGGACGAGCGGCGGAGGACGAGGGGGAATGCACAGCTCCTTCTAGGCGACATTCCCTCTGCTTCGGCTCAGTGGCTTCACAGTCGCTGGACGAGGAGGAGGACACTAGGGAGGAGGAGGAGGACACTAGGGAGGAGGAGGAGGAGTCTAGGGACGAGGAGGCTTCGACGGAGATGGCTCCGAAGAAGTTGCGGATTCGTGGGGAAGCGCGAGTTCCCGATGAGAGTAAGGAACCTGCTACGGAGGATGAGAAGTGGCTCCTTGTCCCGGGACGGATAGAGTAAGTAGTAAGGTGATTTCATTTTCGTTATGACACTTAGCATTTTCTAATGTTTGATAATTGTGCAGGAATTTCACATACACGGGGAAGAATGTCCGCGTGCCGGGGAGTCCGATTGGAGCTGCTATTAGGAAGTACGGCCGGGGATGTACACTCCGATCCTTGGGGGCGAGTCCAAGCTAGCCTACACTTGGGAAGACTATGAGATAGCGCCTTACCCCGGCTTTGCTTCGCCGCCGACGCCGTGATCAAGAAGTTTTGGGTACGTAATGCATACTCTTTGGGTTTCGTTCATATGTAGTTGATAACCCCACCGTGATAACTCATGCCTCTCACACTTTCGTTATGCTTGATTGCAGCGCAATTATAGGGTGGCGACCGAGCATAAGGATAGGGCGGACGTGGTGCTCCGTAACATGTGTCGGAAGTTGACACGGCAGCAGTGGGTACAACCGGAGGATCACGTGCATCGGCCACTTCTATGCTGAGCGGGCGTCGGGTACACAAAGCCCGAGATTGTGCGGGGACTCGCCCCGGCTATGACGATAGATGAGTTCATGTCGGTAAGTAATTGTCAATGCGATTCTATGTACCGCGGCTAACTTGCAACTATATTGTTTGTTCTTCAAATGAGTTTTGATTTTGCGAGTTGTACCACATTGGGCTGATAATAATAAGAGGGCCGCCTTCATGGAGTTGGTCAAGAATTGGGTCGGCGAAAACCCCGATTTCAAGGCCGTGAGCGACCGGAACAAGGCCAACCGTGGTTCTCGGGGAACACACATCTGCGGGGAGCAGCAAGACCGATCGCTATCGGGAGCGTCTGGTACATATAAAAATGGAACAAGCTGCATTTTTTTGATTTTCGATGATATGCATAACATTTGTTTTGTGATGCAGGGGAAGAAGCTCGGGAGGGAACTTGGTGAGATGGAAGCGTGGACGCACATGAAGCTGGTGACGCCCGGTCCGAACGAGCCTCGGCCCGCGCCTGAGATGTACTACGGCAAGGCCAAAGAGAACAAGGAAAGATACTCGCGAGGAGTACGCCAAGCTCCATCCGGAGGTGGAGGACCCTATGACCGAGCCGGTCGACGAGGTGGCGATGATGTCGGCGGGGTCCGGCCAGCCGCATGGACGTCCTGCCCGCCTTGCTTGGGGGTTTCAAGCCTCGGAGGAACTTCACGCGAGATCAAGGCTACCCTCCCCTCCGGCAGCCTACGCTACCTCCTCGCGGACTACATGCCGTTCTCGGGTAGAGGTTGATGTAAGTCATCCACACTTTCATCCTCTGTTTTGACTCTTGTTCCCGAATGGCTATGTTGATGAGACGCATTATTTCGAAATTGTAGACTCAGCTCGAGGAGGCCTATGCGGTAGCTTACGAGGAGTATCTCGAGAAGGTTAAGGAGCATGACCTTGTGAAAGATGCCTATGTCCGAGTGGACGAGCAACCGGATGGCGGTAAGTTTCAATCTCTATGGTTGCAAAACATCATAAGTCCCCATGTTTGAATCCGAGCTATCTCTCCCGTTTCTTGCGAGTTTCACTCGGTTCATGATGACCGGAGTGCGAGAGGAACCACTCCCGAGCCACCTCATCCGGGGCCGACGCCGGTGTTCCCGTCCAAGGAGGAGTTCTATATCATGTACAAGCGTCAGCGTCAGTTGACCCCGGTAAGTTGCTAACTTGGCTAAGTTGCTAACTTGGTGTGACATGGCTAAGTTGCTAACTCCCTCCAACATGTAGGGATTGGGAGAATCCGGGAACGACACTCCTTGTGGTACGCCGATGCACCCGGTCGCCATTCTCCTGGTGCTTCTGCCGAACCTCGGCATTTTTCTGGTTCCGGTGGCTCTCGTCGTGGTTCTACCTCCCCGAGCACCGTCGAGATACGGCTGGCCTCACTTCACCCACTCGGAGCTAGATCGTCCGTAGCTAGATCGTCACTCGGGTGGTGCACCACCATAGTTTCTACATTGTACTAGCACATGATGACACGCTCCATCTTTGTAGTGGATCCGGTGTATGTACCATGGTCTTGTATGCTATATTTGTGCTATTTGTGAGATTTGATGCTATATTTGTGAGATTTGGTGCTATACGGTGATATCTGTGTGCTATATGGTGATATATATGTTACTGCATATTCAATCCTATAATATGTGCATTTTCTGCGATTTTCTGAGCAAACGAGGCCAAATTGGCAAAAATCAGAAAAAACTGGACCTGGCTGTGCCGACGGTGTCACCGTCGGCACAGGCCCGTAAGCTGTGCCAAATGGCGGGGTACGTGCCGACGGTGACACCGTCGGCACAGTCGAGCCCAGCGCGCGTTTTTTCCGGTTCAAATCAGCACGATTTCCCGCCGGTTACGGGAAAAAAAAATGAAAGCCGTGCCGACGGTGAAACCGTCGGCACAAGGGGGCACGTTGACGGCAGCGGCGTGACGGCGAGATGAGTGTGCCGACGATGGGCAGGCCGACGGCCACCGTCCAGCCGTCGGCGTACGCCTGTGCCGACGGTGTCGTGGTACGCCGACGGTGCCCGCGCGAACCCCGACGCCATCTGTGCCGACGCCGGTACGCCGACGGTGACCGTCGGCAGAGACGGTGCCGACGGTGAGCTTACCTGTGCCGACGGTGCGGGGCCGTCGGCCCACGGCGTCTTCCCCGTAGTGCCTAGTTGCTCCCATGCATCATCCTCCAGCTTGTGGCCGCCTCGCGCCAGCTTCAAGTTGTGGGACGATGAGTAGGAATGCAAGTGGGGATGCCGCTTATATCCTATTTCTACTTTATGAAGTTTACTCAATTTTGAGCTAGAAATCCTAAGATAAACTAGAAATAGGAAATAAGTGGTATCCTCCGTAGCGGTCAATTTTATGGGAAAGATGCATTACTTCTGGAGTAGTCGCATGGGTTAGTGAGTAGTGGCCGTAGCAGAAATCCAGCAACGCAAGGGACATGTCAATACAAAGGGACACAACGGCAGAAAATAGTACAATGTGATATACTTCCTCCGTCTAAAAGTAGGTATCTCAATTTTGTGTAGAGTATCTACAACTAAAGTGTCTCTAGATAGGTCTCTATCTAGACAAAACAAAGACACATATTTTTAGACGGAGGTAGTACATGATATTGTGAGTCGTATTATCGGAGACAGTGGGCCTGTTGTCCGTCCACTTAGATCGTACATAAAGGTGATGTGGTGAGAGCTCGAGGCGACATAAAAAATCTATGTACAATAATCTCTTCAGTAGTAAAGAAGACATCCAACTCCAACCATATCATGCCAAGCTAAGGAAAAGCTTTCAAACTAGGATTCTAACTCTAAATAAAATTATATATGGGAAGAGAACTATACATGTTTAGTGCGCAGTGGCTTAACGACATCACACCATCCAACCACATGACCTAGCTAGTGCATGTGCGAAAAGCATAGTGTAGCATCCCCGACCGGAAATCCAATAGAATTATGCATGTTGTGCCTCGTGAGTAGAGGTAGCTTTAGATTTAATGTAAAAAGGGGTAGCCGCAAACTTAATTACTTACGTATCTCGTAGTTTTGTGTATGTTCTAGTTTGTTGATGAATCCTCCGATAAAATCAGAAGTCAAAGATATATTTTATTTGTGTTGTGTTGGTTGGGTAGGCTTGGGATGCATAAGGAAAATTGATCTCTCTAGTTAGTTTGAACTCCTAACTGTCATGACTCATGAGCGAAGGAACAAGCTATAATAGCAGAAACCTAGAATCAAATACTTCTGGTTTCACAACGTTGTTGCAAACGATGATTATGATCCACACTGTATGATGCTGGATGATACAACAATGAAATTTACGTGCGTACAAATGGGTAGACTCCTAGACCAATTCATTTTTAAGATGAGTCTTTTTCAAATATGTTGAATTGTAAATCAGCTAGATTGTCAATTATGTTTGATTGAAGATGACTAAAATACTAAATAGATTAAAAAGAAACCAAACTAGAATAAAGTTACAGTGCGTGTGAAAATCTAAGACATGTTGATCGAACGGTGACGATGCTTGTGTATTGTTCCTTTCTCAGAGGCGTGACTTTCGAAGAACCTAGTTTGTAGTCCGGATAATGTGTTTGGTGATGATTTGTCTGCTGCTGTTGTGAGTGGTTGATCATCGTTGTGAGACCTTTTTATTTTCGTTTTCTTTTCTTCATCTTCTTATTCGTTTTGGTTATGTGCATTCCTAATGTATTTCAAACATTTTATTGGTGCAAAGGTTAGATGTACCAAGGTGCGCCACTGAGAGGGATAATGAACTGTATCAGTCTGTACCGCTAGTTCATTTCGCACGGCACTGGGCCCATGGAATTAAATGTCATGTTGTTCTATCGATGGAGATTATTGGAGCCATCTTGCACGAAATTACGTTGGAGAACCTGCGGATGCACCCACCCCATATCTCACCTTTCATTCTGTCCCCCGAGCCGTCCATTAGTTGTATCTCTGTGCACATTTATGGAGTGTACAAATACACAAAAAACGTATGTTGAGCTGTATATGTGTATTCCCATGATACAAAGGACCCACGCCCTGACGTCATCGTAGCATTTATTGCTTCATGTGCCGCACATGGCTCACCTTCCTCATCCCCTCTCGTTTCCATTCCCCAACTCCAAATCCCATTGCATCTGTTCATCATCACCAAATTTCCTGATTAATCTCACCCCGTGCTTCTTGTCGCCAATCCATGGTCGTCCAGATTCATACTCCGTCGCCAAGAAGCACATGGGATGTGTCGTCTCCTTCCCCTCCGGCAGCCACGGCAACCAGCACCTCAATCCCGACGCCCCCACCGGGAAGTGGTCCGCTGACGAAGCTATAGCTAGACCCAGCCTCCCCATGCCCGCCTACGTCTACTCTAATCTGGAAGGCATCGACGCCAACTAAATTTTTTCTATGGTGTTTTGCTGGTTCGAGTGTTACAGTAGCGATTTTTTCTCTAATCTCTGGATACAGATCTTTGGATATTTCCCTATACATAAAATGCATACAGATCTAGCTTACTTTGTGGTGGAAGGAATTGGTCCGAAATGGTTTGATTTTTTTGTGATTGCACATCGGAAAATTTCTTTTTTTGCCAAGTCCCTGATCCGTTCCTTCTAATTGCTTTTGGATTCTGTTATTTCATGTTTTGTTTACTCCGTGTTCATGGATCTTGGATCCCTGAAAATTTCTTCTATATGCTTCTTTCATAATATGCAAAACTTATTCATGGACAAGATAACATGGTATTTTCTGTTCATAATATGGTTATTTCTAACTAAGATAAAATAATATGCAGATATCAAAGTAAATTTCTGGATCATCTGAAACCATCTGCAATCATGAGATGGGAACGAGCAGATAAAAGGAACAGTAAAATTTGTGTAGAAATTTCCATACCAAATTTCTGGTTCTAATTGTCTCAATCATTTATTGGTTCATGTCATTATTGATTACCCAAGACAGAAAACTTGTACCGGGCTGTACCAATGACGCCAGCTTTGGCCAATTGAATGCGTATTCATGTTTCACATGCGCGTATTCTCATTTACTTCCCCATTCTGAATGAATAATCTTACATTACGCACAGATCACGAAGTTAATAACGGACGTGGGGATTTCAGGGGGCTGCGAAGATGAGAGCCAAAAGTGCGGGTCACCATCTTGCATCTCTATTTCTGCACCAAGACCTCCGGACTGAGAACGGCGGTGAGGAAGGTGAGAAAATGGGCGAGGTGATGACGCCGTGGAACATCCGCGAGCTGTCTGGTTCGCGCAGAGCATGTCACTGCTCGGCGGCCGGCCGGCGCGCATGTGCAGGTCCAGCAGGCCGAGGGCAGGAACATGGTCGCGACGCGAGCTTGACTACCTCCCGTTTTATCTTACCGGAGATTTTTTTGGCTCTGCGCGAGCAAGATGAACTCGATGACTCGCTCCTAAAGTGCTAATCGAGTTTGGGGCATAAGGTAGTTGGGCATTAACGGGTAGTGTAGGTGTGTAAGCCACGTTGGATTAACTGCGCCACATCTGTACTCTCCATGGATATATGTGAACTCCAACACTGTACATAAATGTCAGAATAAAACAAAATACGCTTAGAAATACAGTTGCTGGTGCGGATTTGGCTAACAGCCATTGGTTGAAACTACCGGAGCATCTAAGCTCGGGATCATAATGAAATTTTCGAATATATTCCCTTTATTGAGTAAGATATTGTACCACAAAGAATCATTGGTAACTACATCTTTCGATAATTCCTCCTAAAAATTAGATAAAAGCGGAGTGACGCGTGAGCCCCACCTATATGGCAAAAGAGAGATGTCATCGGGGCATGATGTGCGTTGGATAGTGAAGGGAGACCTAATAGACCTTGATGGTTGTTGTGAATTCACAGCCTTGTGCCCATATATACAAGGTTGTCAGCGGTCAGCACAATACAGTCTCACTCTTAGCCCGTGCGAGAGCACAACTGTAGATATAAATGAGCATCGTAGATTTATACATCACTGACATTCGATTGTCTCTAGTTGTGAAGAATCATTGGGGATTGCTAAACCCTTTTTTCACTTCGAGTAGTCACGCTTAGATTAGTGTTCACGGTCATGGGATGCATCGGGGAATGTGATCAGTGCCTGGCTGAAAGGGAGTGTGGATGGAGTCCTCCCAAAAATGTACATGGGCGGAGACCTCCCTTGGAGTTGGTATGGTCCCTCCCCCATGTAGGCCTTGATCGGTTCGATGAGTTTGCTTCCCCCCGGAGGTTTACACCTATACGGGATTAGAGTTGATCCCTCCATCTCACTCTTTTCACCCCAGGGATTTAATAATTTTTGTCTCTCATCGTCAAATCTCAAGCCCCTATCTCACGCTACCCAGAATCCCTGAGAAGCTGAAACAAAACCTAATCCTCAATTACTCCTGTCGTTGCCTATACGATGGTACTCCCGAGGAGGGATCCTCATGGAGGGAAGAAGAAGTAGGGGCCATTGGGCGGAGAGTCCTCGGGACAGTGGTACGCGAGTTACCCAGCTTCGGAACACCTGCACGATGACAGGGCCTACTGCTGCTTGTCTGGAATTATCTGGGTGCTTTCGCGTTGTTACAATGAGTTGTGGTTGTGCCTCTAGGCTCCCAAGATCCGGCTTATAAAGACGCCCAGATCTAGGGTTACATGGAGAGTCCTAGCCGGAATACAAGATGCCTATCTACAGAATATTACATTGCCATGCACGTCAAGGATCCACCTTTCCTTATGCGTCGTATTGGATCCGGATACTTAATGGGCCTTCACAGATCCGACTATCTTCATAGGTCGGTTGAGATCCGGCTCCTGCTATCTGGGCCGGACTTCATCCATCTTGATCTACAGCAACTGGGCCACCCAATGGACCATATGCCACCATCACCGTCTATGGGCCAACCGGGCTTGCCGGATCTAGGCCACGCTGTTGATACACCCATAAAGTATACCCACAACAACTCCCTATCGCAGCTCACACACAACCACACGTCTTCCCATGACACTACTATCATGCTGCAGCAAAGGGGCAACTGCAGCGCCGCAGTGGGAGATGCAGCGCTGGCGGCGGAGGGCAACCTAGCTTGGCGTCAGGTCGAAATCCAAGAATTCGCGAGAGGCTTCCGTTCTAGCGAAGGGACCCTGGTGATGCGAAGGCGTTGTTGCTGCTGCCACCACTTCCGCCGAGTTCGCCTCCTAGACTCATGGTCGCGCCGCCTTTGAGCGCTGTGACGCATCGCTCGGCTCGGGATTCTTTCCACGACTTGGAAGAAGGTGTTTCTATCCACTGTGAAATGGACGGGGTCAGGAGGGTTTGAGCCGGGGTATGGTCAATGTAGGGTGTAACCTTTTTGTTTTTTTGAGGGAGCGTGCGTGTAACCGTAGACGCGGTTATGGATGGGTCAGGATTATATCTGGGTCCACGCGGGTTGATACAGGTTCGGCCGCATTCCCCTGCTGGGCTGGGGCTAACCGAATGAGGTGTAATTGGCAATAGAGACGCCCGTCATCCTTTCCTGGCTCGCCGCTCAGTACGATCGGCTCGCTCTCCGAAAGATGAAGCAGGTATATCAAATAATTGCAGACATACTGAAGGCTCGGAGGAACAAAGTGCCTTTGTACCCGGACGGCTTATCACGGACAACGTGCTCATCACATATGAGTGTGTGCATGCTATTAGGAAGAGGAAAAGAAAAAATCCGTTATGTGTGGTCAAGCTGGACATGATGAAAGCTTATGATCGGGTAGAGTGGAGGTTTCTTGAGCAAGTGATGGCAAGCATGGGTTTTTCGGAGAGGGGGGTGGCATTGATTATGAGGTGTGTGAAGACGGCAAGGATGTCAGTTAAACTGAATGGTGTGATCTCTGACTACTTCCTCCCTTCGAGAGGTTTGAGGCAAGGGGACCCAATCTTCCCCTACCTCTTCCTCTTTTGTGTAGAGGGTTTTTCGTCCTTACTGCGTCAAGCACAAAGTCAGAGATAGATTGCGGGACTCTCCTTTGGAGGAAATGGACCAACTGTTACACACCTTTTGTTTGTTGATGATAGTGTGGTTTTTCTTGAAGCAAGCCATGAAAGAATGCAGGCCCTCAAAGGGATTTTACAAGACTATGAAGCCGCGTCGGGGCAGTGGGTTTACCTGCAAAAATCTTCCATCTTTTTTGGTAAGGGCTGTGTGGATAATATTCGGAATGAACTCAAGGGAACCGTAGGAATTTGCTGTGAAGCTCTCTCAGAAAGGTACCTCGGATTACCAACTATGGTTGGGAGGTCCAAGGATGGAGCGTTTAAATATTTGCCTGAATGCTCGTGGGGCAAAGTGCAAGGATGGAAGGGCCAGGGCTTATCCATGGAAGGGAAAGAAATATTGATCAAGTCAGTCCTCCAAGCTGTCCCAACGTTTCCGATGGGTTGTTTCAGGCTGACTAATAATATGTGTTCTAAGCTTCAGTCGGTTGCTGCTCGGTTTTGCTGGGGTGTTGCGGATGGACAGAGAAAAGTTCACTGGATCAGTTGGGATAGGATGAGTGTGCCGAAGATAAAGGGAGGAATGGGGTTTAGGAACTTTGCTGATTTCAACCAAGCGCTCCTGGCCAAGCAGGCATGGCGCCTATGATACGTCGCAAACGTATCTATAATTTTTGATGTTCCATGCTTGTTTTACACCAATTACTATATGTTTTAAGGGACTAACGTATTAATAGTTGCAAAAGTGCACAAGTTCTTGGTTTCAACTTTGTTGTGCATGAAATAGGCAAATATGGAAGGAAATAGCTCATTATGGTGAAATCTGGAATTTTCCGGAATCTGTCTCTGCTGAACACTTTTCAAAGATCGCTTTGAAACTCCATCAAAACGACGTCCAATGGAAAAGTCGTAAACTACAAAATTGTATAGAATTTCAAACCGAACAATTTGGACATCTTATTCGTTCAGAACGGACAACGTATGCATCCGGCAGAGCAGAATTACTGCGGAGGTTCGTGCAGTCTCGGGACTCCGAAAGTTGGTGACGTATTTGACACAAACTATTTCCATACCTGGATATTGCAGCCCAGCCACGAGTTGTGAGGCTCATGAAGGACTGAGGGGAGTCCTAGGAAGGTTCTAGAGGTGCCCAAGAGCCCTTGGATCAAAGGGGCATCCATCCCATGGCCTAGATTGCATCTCCAACACTATATATTGATGGGAAACCCTATTTTTGGAGGCCCCCAAGCATTGTCACGAAAATCCTCCTCCTTGGCAGCCCCCAAGGAGGGGGAAACACTCATCTACACCAGCACCAACTCAAGGAAGAAGAAGGCTAAGGGGCGGCACTCCCCCATGATGCCGGCGGCGGGGAAGGAGTCCCCCGCGCCGCCGCCGGCGCCGCCCACGCCTCCGCCTCCTGGCACTCCTCGCTGAGTCCTTCAACGTCTTCACCGCCATCTCCATCACCAACTCCTCATTGTATTCAGTGGTCCATCCTCTCACAAACCTCTGTACCGCCCTATGTAAACATGGTGTTTGATGCTATAAGTTATAATTCTATGATCTCTGTCATGTTGCCATAGTTTATTTGTTCTTTGATTGATTGGTTGTTTCTCTTTGGTTCATTAGAGTTGTATGTTGATATGTTACCGTCCTTGGTGCCCATTATATTTGTGCGCGCATGGATCAAGCACCATAGGGTTGGTAGTACTTCTATACTAGAAGGGGGAAGTTCGCCGGAGTGACGAAACCTAAGGACGCGAACCGGATAGTTGCATGTATGGGAGTAAGAGGACCATTTACTTAAGGCTATGGTTGGGGAGACCTTAATGCTTGCTAGTATTTACGGATGTTTGCTAGCACGCCAATCATATAGTACTTGTAATCCCGGGGGGAGAGCATGTATATTTAGCCTCTCCTACATAGAAAGCTGCATCGAAGATATTGAACCCAAGATCTTCACTAACTGATCTTGGACAAAGCCACCACTATTACCACCGCCTTTCCACACTCATGGTACTGTTACTTTAGTTTGTTTTATTGCTGCAGCACTAACATTTATTCTGTGTATTTTATTGTTCTGCAAAGTCACCTCTCATACCCGTTATCGCTCTAGTTTTATTTCCTAGATATTGCAAACGCTTAGTGTGCGTAGAATTGTATCAGTGGTTGATAGAACTTGAGAGAATGTTTATCCTACCTTTAGCTCCTTGTTGGGTTCGACACTCTTACTTATCGAAAAGGCTACACGCGATCCCCTATACTTGTGGGTTATCAAGACCTTTTCTGGCGCCGTTGCCGGGGAGCCATAGCGTAGGTGAATATTTTCGTGTGCACTTGTTTGCTTTATCTCTAAGTAGTTTTACTTCCTGTACCTAGTTGTTCTCTATCTCTTGTATGGATATGGAATGCGAATTACAAAAAAATTAGTTGTACTTCTTATATAAAAAAATAAAAAATGTTTTCAGAACAGAAAAGTGATTGGAAAGATGAGTAATAGTAAAGTGGGGGTCGACCTTGAACACTTGTGTTCATGCCTGCGAAACCAAAACAATTCTTTCCATGGAAGCTTTTCATTAAAAACTTGTAAATAGTGTATATAGTGTATATAGTGTACATATCCCGCTATAAATAGAATGTATAGATAACCCCTAGTTTGTTATGCAAGTTTGTCACTATGCTGCTTAGAAAACAGATTTCCTGTGCTCCACTGTAGAAAATTTTATAAATGATTAGCTCTCTGATCTTTAATGAATATTATAAATGAGAGTTGTTTCAAATAAGTTGATTGGTGTTGGATACGAGTAAAAAGGTTTCATATTAATAGTGATGCAAATGGAAGATCTCCTCTGATGTTTCAATTGGGTTGAATTGAGCATTTAGTTTAGACTTTTAATATCACCATATGCTTTAATTAATAAGTTTTGTCGCTATGCATGATTATGACTATTATTGCTCTCTTAGTTGGTCGCTATCTTTCTTTTTGCTAGCCTTCATTTTGTACTGAGTATGATCTCTACTCGTGCATCCAACCACCAAAAACCAAAATATGCCAAAAGTGTCCACCATACCTACCTATATGTGGTATTTCACCGCCACTCCAAGTAAATTTACATGTGCTACCTTTAAAACCTTCAAAATAGTTCCTTGTTTTTGCAATACATAACTCATGGGAAAGTAGCCTAAAAAATATTGTGGTGAGGAATATGTCACTTATGTATCTTAGTTCTTATAAGCTGCTTGTTGTGTGGCAACCATGCTGACATGGGGACACCATCATCATATTTTTTATAAATATCATGTGAGTTACTATGCATGTCCGTCTTGTCTGAAGTAAAAGAGATAACCATGATAAAAGGTTAGAGTATGCATATTGTTAGAGAAGAACATTGGGCCGCTAACCAAAGCCATGTTTACATGGTGGAAGTTTCAGCATGGACATTAAAACCTCAAAAATCTCTTATGAGAAATTTATGTTGCCAAAAGCTTTAAGCTTAAAGAGGAGTCCATTTGTCTGTTGTCCATATTGTCCCGGTATGGATGTCTAAGTTGAGAATAATCAAAAGCGAGAAATCCAATGCGAACTTTCTCCTTAGACCTTTGTACATGTGGCATGGAGGTACCCCTTTGTGAAACTTGGTTGAAACATATGTAATTCGATGATAATCCATGGAAATCCGAGCTAATTAGGACAAGGTGCGGGCACTATTAGTATTCGATGCATGAGGCTTGCAACTTATAAGAAGTTTTATACATAACCTATATTACTTATTGCTACCGTTGACACAATTGCCTCTCTTAAATTTTTATATCTCTATGTTTTCAAAATAAAAAGCTCTAGCACATGTTTAATCTCTGCTTCCCTCTGCGAAGGGTCATTCTTTTACTTTTATGTTGATTCTTCATCTTCTAAGTTATATGCACCGTCTTATGAGAGCATAGTTGTCATTCTTAGTTCTATGTGCATGGTCTCAAAATTATTTTTGATTGAATCATGAATGTGTTATTACTTTTTCTTAAATTATTTGTATCTAGTCATCCTTTGAACTTTGAAGGTGCATGTCACCTCAAAAATTATTCTTTTTATCACTTACCAACTCGAGGACGAGCAGGAGTTAAGCTTGGGGATGTTGATACGTCGCAAACGTATCTATAATTTTTGATGTTCCATGCTTGTTTTACACCAATTACTCTATTTTTAAGGGACTAACGTATTAATAGTTGCAAGAGTGCACAAGTTCTTGGTTTCAACTTTGTGGTGCATGAAATAGGCAAATATGGAAGGAAATAGCTCATTATGGTGAAATCTGAAATTTTCCTGAATCTGTCCCTGCTGAACACTTTTCAAAGATCGCTTCGAAACTCCATCAAAACGACGTCCAATGGAAAAGTCGTAAATACAAACTTATAGAGAATTTCAAACCGAACAATATGGACATCTTATTCGTCCAGAACGGACAACGTATGCATCCGGCAGAGCAGAATTACTGCGGAGGTTCGTGCAGTCTCGGGATTCCGAAAGTTGGTGACGTATTTGACACAAACTATTTCCATACCTGGATATTTCGGCCCAGCCACGAGTTGTGAGGCTCATGAAGGACCGAGGGGAGTCCTAGGAAGGTTCTAGAGGTGCCCAAGAGCCCTTGGATCAAAGGGGCATCCATCTCATGGCCTAGATTGCATCTCCAACACTATATATTGATGGGAAACCCTATTTTTGGAGGCCCCCAAGCATTGTCACGAAAATCCTCCTCCTTGGCAGCCCTCAAGAAGGGGGAAACACTCATCTACACCAGCACCAACTCAAGGAAGAAGAAGGCTAAGGGGCGGCGCTCCCCCATGATGCTGGCGGCGGGGAAGGAGTCCCCCGCGCCGCCGCCGGCGCCGCCCACGCCTCGCCTCCCGGCGCTCCTCGCTGAGTCCTCCAACGTCTTCACCGCCATCTCCATCACCAACTCCTCATTGTATTCAGTGGTCCATCCTCTCACAAACCTCTGTACCGCCCTATGTAAACATGGTGTTTGATGCTATAAGTTATAATCCTATGATCTATGTCATGTTGCCATAATTTATTTGTTCTTTGATTGATTGGTTGTTTCTCTTTGGTTCATTAGAGTTGTATGTTGATATGTTACCGTCCTTGGTGCCCGTTATATTTGTGCGTGCATGGATCAAGCACCATAGGGTTGGTAGTACTTGTATACTAGAAGGGGGAAGTTCTGCCGGAGTGACAGAAACCTAAGGACGCGAACCGGATAGTTGCATGTATGGGAGTAAGAGGACCATTTACTTAAGGCTATGGTTGGGGAGACCTTAATGCTTGCTAATATTTACGGATGTTTGCTAGCACGCCAATCATATAGTACTTGTAATCCCGGAGGGAGAGCATGTATATTTAGCCTCTCCTACATAGAAAGCTGCATCGAAGACATTGAACCCAAGATCTTCACTAATTGATCTTGGACAAAGCCACCACTATTACCACCGCCTTTCCACACTCATGGTACTGTTAGTTTAGTTTGTTTTATTGCTGCAGCACTAACATTTATTCTGTGTATTTTATTGTTCTGCAAAGTCACCTCTCATACCCGTTATCGCTCTAGTTTTATTTCCTAGATATTGCAAACGCTTAGTGTGCGTAGAGTTGTTTCAGTGGTTGATAGAACTTGAGAGAATGTTTATCCTACCTTTAGCTCCTCGTTGGGTTCGACACTCTTACTTATCGAAATGGCTACACGCGATCCCCTATACTTGTGGGTTTTCAGCCTGCAAACAAACCCTGACTCTCTTTGCTCTCGTGTCCTTCGAGCTAGGTATTATAAAGGAGGACGGTTCTTGACTGCACTTTGTCCAAAAGGGGCCTCCTTTACATGGAAAAGCATCATACATGGCAGAGAGCTCCTTAAGAAGGGCCTAATTTGGTGAGTTGGGGATGGGACGGAGATTGATGTTTGGCATGACAACTGGATCTCGCACACGGGCTTGAAACGCCCACTAGGGCATAGGCTGGGTACGGAGGTTGAAAAGGTTAATGAACTTCTCCTCCCTGATGGTAGCGGGTGGAACCTGGGTAAGCTAAATAAGCTTTTTTATGATGAAGACGTTGCAGACATTTCGAGAATTCATGTAGGTCGTGCTGGCACGGGAGACTATATCGCATGGAACTACACCAAAAACAGGATTTTCTCTGTCAAGTCAAAAATGCAAGTGAAGCGAAACCAGCTGGGTAGGGCAGGTTCTTCCCCCTCCTGTGATGAACACAAGGGTTGGCTTGCTCTGTGGGAATCGGAAGTTCCAGGGAAAGCAAAGATCCATGTTTGGAGGCTGGTTGAAAACGGTCTGGCTGTTGGGGACGAGCTGCAACGGAGACACATAAAGGAGGGCATCTGTTGCGTAGTGTGCAATCGTGAGGAGTCGCTGGTCTATCGTTTCTGAAGGTGTCCTCATTCTATGGAAACTTGGAAACTACTCCAAGAATACTCTGGGATGGCTTTGACTTCACCACCAGGCCACATCCATAGACACCTGATCTGCGTAGATGGTGCCTCGAGTGGCTGGGCAAGCTGAAAGACAAGGAGCTAGCAATAGGGGTGATGGCAATCTATCAACTCTGGCTGGCTAGAAATGATGCCCGAGAGGAGGTGCAGGTTTTGGATCTGAGGGAGATTGCTAAGCGCTCGCTGTTTCTTGTTGAAGAGTGGGCAGGGTTAAAGCCTTCGGCGATCCCAAAACCCCCGCAGCCGGTCGAGCACTGGCAGGCCCCTGGGGAAGGGTGGCACAAGGTGAATGCTGATGGCGCCTTCTCATCGGTTTCAGGAGTTGGCGGTAGCAGCGCGGCCCTGAGGGATCACCATGGCCGGTTTGTGGCGGGAACCAGCCAGTTTTTGCCCTCGGTTGTCGATCCTGAAGGTGCCGAGCTCTTGGCCTGTAAAGCTGCCTTGATCCTGGCAAGGGAAAGGAGAGCCACAAAGGCATGTTTGGAGACGGACTGCTTGGGTGTGGTGTCGAAGTTGAAGAGCAGGGACAGGGATAGGTCGCTCTATGGCCCGATAATTGAAGAAATTAAGTTACTCCTGCACGGCTTCGCGGATCACTCGATCAGACATGTGCGTCGATCTGGGAGAGTTGCGTATCAGTTAGCTCAATTAGGCTGTAAGAATAAAGTGTGTAACATCTGGTTGGGTATGCCACCGGAATGTATTGAGACTTTGCTAGCATCCGAGTATGCTTAATATATGCAGCCGATTGATCTAAAAAAAATTGCTAAAAGGAAAGGTTGTGGCAAGCAGATAATTAAGCGTCCTTAGCCAGATCACGCTAGTACAATTCTCTGTCTCATTTTCTGCCTCTCTCTTACGAGCGTCTCAGATTCAAGCTTTGTTACTACAGTCAGATTATTTGTTCATGTGTCAGAAATGAGTTTTTATTTTTTCCGATGAATATTTCATAAGGGCTCCTAGAAAACAATGATATCTTGGAACATGATCGGAGCAAGCATGGATCGCTGATTGCGGCTCCCTGCAAAGACAGCGCCAACATCTCTAGTTGCTCCCGCCGACAGTAACGTGAATACTGGAAATGCCAATGCGCCTGCATGACACTCGTCTATATCTCAAGTGAGATATGTACATAAGAATTGATATGCAATACCAGATATATAGAGGTTTAATTTTTTTTGTGAACCCGCAGGAGATCTGCGCGTCATTGTATTAAGCTTAAGAAGTTGGGCAAAAGAAGCCCTATTACATCCACCACACCGTACTTGGTCTGTCATCACACCGAATAACAACTAGTGTACATCTCTTACTAGCCCACCCCTACATAACAGCCAGGCACGCCATTCATCTGAAATAAGAGCAAGAACACGCGCGACCGGACTACGGCTGTCGTTGAACACGCGAGCATTCCGCTCCAACCAGATGCAGCGAATATAAAGCATGATCAGAGAGTTGATCTGCTTTCGCTGCTGGCTTCTGAATAGCGCGGCCGCCCGGCACCACTAGTCGTTGATTCCTTCAGCATCATCGGGTAGAAAATTGGGCAGCCGTAGTGTGGCGATCAGGCCCACCCAAATGGCCCGTGAGAAGACGCAGTGCAACAATAGATGATCGAGGGTCTCGTTCGCGGTGGAGCACAGCGCGCAAAGGGTGTGGGAAGGCAGGCCTCGACGCAGCCTCCTGTCCGCTGTCCAGCAGCGCCGCCGCAGAGCCAACCACGCGTGCAACCGATACTTCAGCGGTGCGAATGATTCCCAAATCAGGGGTGCCGCGGGCAGGCCGATGGAACCCTGGAATAACAGGCGGTAGGCCGACCTAGCCGAGAAAGAGCCATCACCTGTCCACTTCCAGACAAAGGAGTCAGCAGCCCCGTTGTCCGCTGGGTTCGGCACGCGCTGCACCGCCTCCCAAATCCTGAGATATTGCACCACCGTATCCACAGAAAGCTCGCCGGCGATGTCCGTTGCCCAGGCATTGAGTTGTCTCCCTTCCCGAACCGTGCGGCGACGTCGAACCGATGGTCGCACCAAGTCGACCAGGGCAGGAGCAATCGCCTGGACCGTGAGGTCGTCGATCCAGGCATCTTCCCAGAAGAGGACCGTTTCGCCGGAGCCGACGATGATACGAACGGATGCGTTGAAGAGGGCTATCGATTCAGCAGCCACTGGCAGCTCCAAACCAGCCCATGGCTTCGTGCCATCCGTCTTCTGGAGCCACAGCCACCTTGTCCGCAATGCAAGGTTCATGTAGCGCAAATTGTGCAGGCCGAGCCCTCCGAGAGACTTGGGTTGACAGACGAGGCGCCAGGCCACCAAGCAAGACCCACCGCGAGTATCCGCCGAGCCAGCCCAAAGAAAGCCCCCGCGGAGCTTGTCTACTGCCTTGAAGAACCAGGGGTCTAGGTCCAAAGCCATGAGCTGGTAGATCACCGAGCCTGTGAGCACTGCCTGCACGTAAACCAAGCGGCCTTCCCTGGACAGCAGCCTCGCCTTCCAAAAAGGCAGTTTCGCTGCGAGGCGATCAATCACAGCGTGCAGTTCCGCTTTCCTTGGTTTCCGAGTTGACAGGGGCAGGCCAAGGTAGGTAGCGGGAAGAGGGATCACTGCGCACGGAAGCGACGCGGAGATCGACTGATCATCCGAACATCGAATAGGGGCAGCAGAGCTCTTCGCCGGGTTCGCCACCAACCCGGAAGCACAACCGAAGCAGCGGAGCACGGCCCAGACAGCGTCAAGCTCAGCCACCGCCGGGCGAGCAAAGACCACAACGTCGTCCGCGTAGAGGGAGACGCGGTGACGGAGCCCCAGCGCCGAAAGATCGGACAACACACCTGCCCGCTCTGCCGCCAAAAACATGGCGGATAAAACGTCCATGGCGATGACGAAGAGCATGGGAGAGATCGGATCTCCCTGCCTGAGCCCACGGCCGTGGCGGAAAGCACTCCCAGCAGAGCCATTGACGAGGATGGTCGTGCTCGCCGAGCGGAGGAGCAGGGCGATCAAACGAATCCATCTTGGGCCGAAACCACGATGACGGAGGATACTAAGCAGAAAAGGCCATGCGATGCTATCAAAGGCTTTGGCGATGTCGATCTTGAGCAGCAACGCGGGAATCTTCTTGCGGTGTAAGAGCTTCGCTGATTCCCTCACAAGGAGGAAATTATCCTGGATACAGCGACCTTGGATAAACGCCGTTTGGTTCTTCCCCACCAGCTCATCCATCCTAGGAGCCAAGCGCCTCGCCATGACCTTCGTGAGCAGGCGCGTGAAGCTATGAACCAGGCTAATTGGCCGGAAATCCTTCAGCTCCACGGCCCCCACCTTCTTCGGCATGAGACTGAGCAAGGCCTCGTTAAGGACCTCGAACCCCTGATCGTGCCCCAGCCATACTGACAAGGTATTAACTCGTCAATGCCTACAAGTAGTAGACTAGGGTTTCGTTGGATGTAGAGGGCAAGTAGATCTCGAAGGTTCCAGCCGAAAAGTACTCGACGATGCAAAAGCTAGGGTTTGGGAAAACAATGATTCGATCCTTTCTTTGTCCCTCGACTCCCCCTTATATAGGAGGCGGAGCCGAGAGATTCGTAATACACGAGTTTACAGAGTCCGGGAGGGTTTCTGACCCGTCCCGCAAGATTACAATTTACACTTCCTTTTACAACTCTAGCTTTCCATAACTACATCTTGGGCTTCCGAATCTTCTTATTCTTTGATACGTGGGCCTTCAGTAAACCCCGGGTACTATCTTCGGCAGGCCCATTGGGGGTGCCTATGTCAGTAGCCCCCGAGATTTTGTTTGAGTCGTAGAGTCAAGAAAAATCTCCACTTTTATATTTATTCGATATCTTTGAACTTTACCACATATCTCTGCATACGAATTTCTATATTGTACAGGGATAATGGTAGTTGGGGCTAGTTCATCTGACGGATCAGGTACTAGTTAACTGCTCTAGTGGCAATCCGCAAAAACCTACTTCAAGATCACGTCCCCGGACATGATCTCGGGATACTGGTGTAAACTTCGACAGGTGCCGCTTAAGATCTTACCATTCTGTCGAGTCCCAGTCATATTTATCGGGTACCTAACGCGTCCGTTAGGATTTTTCTTCGTATCTGTTGATACGGAAAAAAGTAGCAAACCGACGTCAGAGACGGCGCCATGCCACACAGAACGGATCTGGGGTCTTACCTTCGCAAAGTTTTGCGGCATTCAGAAAGTGTTCGCAACTTTGGCGTTCTGAGAATATATTATCGAGTGCTTATTCGGCTGCTGGAATAGCACATTTTATTGAGTCAACGGATGACTTATATTGTTCTCCCGATGGGAGTATATGTAGAGTTATTTTCATAAACTCGAAATATGCTCCCTTTTTCTTCTTTTTCTCTCTCTTTTTATAATTTCATCAGGCACGCGAACAGCGTTCCCGATGGGAGTAGCCCCCGAGGTTACAGCCAAGGACTAGTGCTTGGTTGTAGGCTCAACACCTTAATGCGTCGTGTCGCTATATTGTCATTCTTTCTCGAATTTTTATTTCTATCGGGTGCGCGAACAGCGCTCCCGATGGGAGTAGCCCCCGAGGCTATGAACAAATGCTTGCGTTTGATCATAGGCTCCCGCAATTTCTATATTGTCATACTCGAATTTTACTTTTTTCCAAAGTAGCCCCCGAGCATTTGGGCAAAAACTTGTATTTGATCAAAGGCTCCCGAAGTAATAGATAAATTTTCCTGCCGCCAATCTTCTTATTTCATATTTGTCGAGATTTTCCCCTTGGTCAGTGTGACCTCAATGCTGACGATAGCCACGATCTTTGTATCCGAGAAACTCGAGTACTGCTGTCCCTGCCTTGTGGGTCCAAAGTTCCTACCATGTTGACACGTCGTGCAAGTGGGGGACACACGTCCTCCGCTTTTCCTGGCGCACGTACTGTAGCGCCTGTTCTGTTCCATTGAAGTCGTTTTACCCCCTTATTATGAATTCATTGTCCACCGCACAATTTCTCCATCCAATGGTGCTTTGCTCCACTAAATCCCTATATAAATCCTTCTTCTTCCTCCGTTCATACCTTCGCTCGCGCCGCACCTTTGATTCTCTCTGCAAAAACCTCCATTGCACCCAGTGCTTCCTGAGCTTGCTCACGTGCAAACTTTGCTCTGCCATCACCGTTGATGCCACCACGTGCGCGGCTCACTCGCCACAGCACACCCGAATCCAAGATGGCCGCTGAAGATCTGGAGTGGGAGAGATCAAAAATCTCCAACCAAGATGTCAATTTGATGAAGAAGCTGGGCCTGATGAAGAAGGACGGCGCCATTCGCTTCCCTAGTGAAGAAAGCTACCCCTCTCCTCCAATCGAATATCGGGTTAGTTTTGTCGACCACCTCATCTGCGGTCTCTCCCCCCCAATCCATGATTTCCTCTGCGGCCTCCTCTTTGTCTATGGGGTTCAGCTGCACCAGCTGACCCCCAACTCCATCCTCCATGTCGCTATTTTTATCACCCTCTGTGAATGCTTCCTCGGAGTTCCTCCTAACTGGGCTCTGTGGAAGCGCATCTTCTGTTTTCGCCGTAATGGCTCCCACAATGCCACCTATAACATAGGCGGCGTTGTTATCTGCGTTCGCTCTGACGTCGAGTATTTTGACGTCAAATTCCCCGACTCCGTCCAAGGGTGGCGCAAAAGATGGCTCTATGTTCACGAAGAAAGCGCCAACTCTGTCGAGCACAACATTCCTCCTTTTGATGGAAACGCCAAGATTCTTCGCCGCCGTTCTTGGGATGCTGAAGCTACAGAAGAAGAGAAAACGGCGACAGAGGCCCTTATGTCCCGTATTTATGAGCTTCAGAATACCCGAGGCAAAGAATTGTCCGGTATCCAAATCACAGCCTACTTCCTTAGGATTAGAGTGCAGCCTCTACAGGCTCGCAAAAATCCCCTTTGGACTTATGCTGGCGATAGAGATGCTAACAGGCTCTCCAAGGATCTTGATGTGAAAGACTTGGAAAAGCTTATTCGAAGAATTTCGTCGCTCAGCAAGAAAGATCCCATTCCATCCTCTTGCCGCGTTGAACCATTCAGTGCCGCCAATCCTCTTCCCAAGGTGCTTTCCTTGTATGTTCTGTTTTCCCGAATTCTTTATCGACTACTGATTTTTACTGACACCTTTGCATGTTTCCTTGTCGCTATCTTTTCTGTAGAACCATCCGGTCTTAGCTTCTCTTCCTCCTCTTCCTGAAGATGGAGAAGTTGAAGAACAGGCTGTTGTCACTGACGACAACCAGGGTACTTCTCTCCCTGAGAGTGGAGTCGCAGGTTCTCATAAATCTGCGGCTTCCTCTGAAAAAGTTGAATCTGAAGCCAGCGAGCCAACACAATCCCTTCCTTCTGCTGCTTCCCCGCGAAACAAAAGAAAAAGGCTTGAAGTTGTCGATACTGGCACTTCCAAAGCTGTCGAAGAAATTGCTCCCACTGAAGAAAAGAAAGCTTTCGACCCTTTTGTGGATGCCCTCGTCACGTACTTTAGTTGTGTCGGATGCTCAACCTGAGGTGGAGGAAACTTCACCTCCTCAACTGAACGTCGAGCATCCGACTCCACCTGCAAGCCCCCGAGCCTCTTCACCGAAAAGGGCCAGAGTTGAACCAGTCGAAGAACTCACCCAATTAAGTGGTGGTTTCACGACTTCTTCACTGAATGACGTAAGTTTGATTCGTTACTCTTTTCTTCGTTGCTTTTTTTTCATGTTGCCCCTGAACTTTTTTTCGCACTATATTTGAACTTTTCTTTCTTTTGATTTCTGTAGCCTTTAATGAAGGAGTTTTTTCGCCTCGGTACCCAATTCGTCGGGTACCGTGATATGTCCAACCAGCTGAAAGGTATTACCCTGATATCTTTTTCAATTGCCTTTTCTTCCTCTTTACTCTTGTCGCCATACTCAATATTGTCGATTGCTTTCTCAGCCGATCTTGCGGAAGCTAAAAATCGTGCTGACACACTTGCTCTCAAACTGGAGCTAAGTGAAAAAACTCGCAAGGAGGCTGAAGCAGATGCCAAAAAGGCTAAGGCAGAGGCCGCTACCGTCGAAGATCTTCGAAAGAGGCTTCATGAGGCGGAAAACTCTCTAAGCCAGCACATTTCTGATCAATCTGCTCGCGAGAAGGCGATTATCAAGCGCCTGGCGTCGCAAAGTTGTCGTTTCGTCAGTAAGTACCCAATCTATTTTGTCTGATTCGAACTTCTCCTACCTTGCTTGCTTATCGATAGACTTTTGTCTCATCAGGGAAGACGGGTCAAGAATACGAACTTAGTGATCCCGAAGATGATCCTCTTCTTGACGCTCTTTCTCTTCTGGAGATTCATGGCGACGAAGCTCGCGACGGTCTTGCCGAAGCTGAAGCGGGGTTGTCGCGGCTTTATCCCTATTTCTTCCCGAAAAAGGAGCAACCCGCGCCGTTCCTTGCCCTTGCCAGGTGCTTCACTGCAGCCGAAAACCTTGGGCTCAAGCTTCGCCAAGAAAGTTTGAAGGTTGGCGTGGAGAGCACCATCGCTTTAGTTGCCGATAGCCGACAGGACGTCGACTGGACCAAGGTTGGCGACACGCAAGAGATGGAGACCAAAAAATGGCAGTCGCTGATCAAGGCTGCGAAACCAAATTCGAAGAAGGTCCTCACCTATCTTGGGTGCAAGCCAACTCCGGCTCCAAGTTCATCCAAACCGGAGGTCCAGTAGATCGCCTTGTCTTTCCTCCCCCCTTTTTTTTCTTTTCCTTTCTTCCTTTTGATGCTGTCGCCAAAGTAGTCTTTTGGCGACACCTTTCTTACTAGATCCATTGTAATGTCTTGTAATTATTCTGAAAATCAATGGAATTCTATTTTGCTTGATGATTGATGTCGACCCTTTTTAATTTCAGTTGATATTTGATAACTATACTCCAACTCATGCTCCTTCCGATGTTTTGCCTACTTCCTCCCACTCGAAGAAAGTTCTCATTAATACTGAGCTTGGTGAAAATTTCTCGAGCGAGAGTTTGTCACAAGATTTGGAAGAACTTCGACAGCAGCTTCAATGCGCAAAGAGGCAAATACTTGTGATGATGGAAAAATCTCGCCAGGCTTCCGAAGCTGAAAAATTTGCCCTTCAACAAGCTCAAGAGGCCATGGCTGCCAAAGAAGCCGCCGTTTCTGAAGCTGAGAAAGCAACTTCTCGAGAGAATTCCATGCTTGAATTGATGAATGAGGCCGCTGCTGATATATCCGGTATTTTATTTGAACCAGAACTTCTTCTATCTTTCTGCTGTATCTTTTTGTGATTTTTCATGCTGTCGTCAAATAGGTTCCTTTCTTGATGCTGCGGCTGAAGAGGAAAGGGTAAACAAGAGGACCAACCTTCTCGTCAATCTTTCCCTTGATCATGGTTGTCTGTTCTGGGCCACCCCAGAACGGACCCGACAAATTGTCAGATTTCAAGATCGCGCCTGTCAGGTTCGCGATTTCTTGGATTTCTGTACTAGAACATTATCTTTGGTTTACAAGACGATGTTTCCTCGGAACGAAACACCCGATACTCTTCTTGGATTAATGGAGAAATTTCGAGATGCTCCGAAAATCCATGGCTTCATTCGGGCGCAGCTCTCTGCTGGTGCCAGGTTTGCTATGATGATGATCAAAATCTGCCATCCGAAGTTTGATATGAGCCAAATTGTCACCAAGTGTTTGGCGAAGATGGCGAAAAAGAAAAGGGATGTTAGCAAAATTGACGATTATGTGACCCCTGTAGCCGAAGACATGATGGATGAACTTCTTCGGATGGATTCTGAATTCTTCGTTAAAGGCAGCTATGCCGAACATAGTACTCGTACTTCAAATCGGATGACCATAGATAATATACTAGGCCATCAATGACTTTTCTTTTTCTTTGAATTTTTCTCAAGAATTGACTCTTGTATGTTGTAAATATGTTCTGTATTGTAAAGCCCATAAATTTCTTTATCCTGCCTTCTAGTGTTGTGATGGCGAATTTCTATATTGTATGTGCGAGGTTTTGAACCAAGGCAACTAAGTTATATTGGGTATGCTATATTTGCGGGTACGAGCCCCCGTGTCCTTGTTGTTGATCGCTATCTTGTATCTTTGTTTATTTTGCGAGGTGTTTGTGCACCAAGGCAAAATATTTTTCGGAAATATGTATATTGAAAGTCTGAAGCACAAGCCCCCGAGCCTGTCGAAGAAGTATATATCTCAACTATTTTTATTGTATTGCATCCCCGCGAGCCCGCCTCATTAAAAACCTTTCCCGGCCCCACTCGGTGCCCCGAAAAAGGAAAAGAGTGCGTCTGAAAACTCGCGGGTGTTTCAGTACATTGTATTTTTACAAGGAGGACTATATTTCGACACTAAGCGTAAAAACGCCTTAGCTGTGCCACGTTCCAGGGGTTTTTCTCGGGAGCCCCGGTCTTCTTGTCTTTGATTCTATATGTTCCTCCTGCGATGACTTCTGTGACGATGTAAGGACCGAGCCATGGTGACTCGAGTTTTTCAGTACCCTGTTGATTGAGTCGTAGAACTAGATCTCCCACCTGAAAGGACCTTGGTCTCAAGCGTCGACTATGATAATTTTTCAAGTCTTGCTGATATTTGGTGACTCTCGATAGTACTTCATCTCGAGCTTCATCTAGTGCGTCGACGTCGTCCTCCAATGCTCTTTGTGAGGTTTCTTCGTCATATTCTGTGACTCTCGGAGAATCATGTTCTATTTCGATTGGCAGCACTGCCTCAGCTCCATGGACCAGAAAAAAGGGGTTTCTTGTGTCGCTGTATTTGGTGTTGTTCGGATACTCCATAATACGCTTGGCAACTCCTCCGGCCAGGTGTGTCGAGCTTTTTCTAGTGGTCCTAACAGGCGCTTCTTGATACCGTTGCAGATTATCCCATTGGCTTTTTCGACTTGGCCGTTGGTTTGCGGGTGCGCAACTGATGCAAAGTGTAACTTGATGCCTACCTCCGCACAATATTCTTTGAATTCCTTGGATGTGAAGTTGTTGCCATTGTCCGTGACGATGCTATGAGGTACTCCAAACCTGAAGACGATGCTTTTCACAAATTTGACGATAGACGCTCCATCCGGTGAATTTATCGGCTTGGCCTCTATCCACTTGGTGAATTTGTCGACAGCGACGAGCATATACTCGTATCCTCCTGGCGAAGCTTTATGTAACTTCCCTACCATCTCGAGGCCCCATTGAGCGAAGGGCCAAGACAATGGTATTGGCATCAGTTCTGCCGCTGGAGAGTGAGGTTTGGCGGCAAATCTCTGGCACGCGTCGCAAGTTCGTACTATCTCCTTTGCGTCCTCTATTGCTGTCAACCAATAAAATCCGGCTCTGAAAACCTTGGCTGCAATAGCTCGACTGCTTGTGTGATGGCCGCAGATTCCTTCGTGTACATCTTTCAACATCATCCTTCCTTCTTCGGGTGTAACGCATCTTTGTAGCACTCCCGAAATACTTCGTTTGTATAATTCCCCTTTAACCACAGTAAAGGCCTTCGATCGCCTGATAACTCGCCTTGCTTCCACTGGATCGTCGGGTATCTCTTGCCTTAGGATGTATGATATATAGACCTGCATCCAAGGTATCTTCACCATCATCACCAAGTCCTGTTCCTCTTCTTCTTCTTCCTCTGGTGCTTCCTTGGTAGCCCCCGAGGGTTTCTTGTCTTTCTCCTTCTTTTTTAGTTTTGTGGACTTCGTAGATCTCTCTGCTATCTCTTCCCAGAATACGCCTGGTGGAATTGCGAGGCATTGTGACCCGATGTTTGCGAGAACGTCGGCTTCGTCATTGCTCAACCTACTGATGTGGTTTACTTCGCACCCATCAAACAACTTCTCCAGCTCATTGTATACTTCCTTGTATGCTATCATACTGTCATTTATTGCATCACATTGGTTCATGACTTGCTGAGCCACTAATTGCAAGTCGCCAAAAATTTTTAGTCGAGTTGCGCCACAAGCTTTCGCCATCTTCATCCCGTGTATGAGAGCTTCGTATTCTGCCTCATTGTTGGATGCGTTTGGGAACGTCATCCTCAAGACATACTTCAGTTTGTCGCCCTCGGGTGATATTAGTATCACGCCTGCTCCAGCTCCCTCTAATCTCTTGGATCCGTCGAAGTTCATAGTCCAAGTTCTCGATAAATCCGGAGGCCCTGTATTTTGTAGCTCCATCCATTCCGTGATGAAGTCTGGTAGAATCTGCGATTTTATTGCTTTTCTTTTTTCATACGTGATGTCCCGAGGGGAAGTTCTATTCCCCAAAGGGAGACACGACCCGTAGCTTCTGGATTGTTGAGTATATTGGACAAGGGCGCCTCATTGACCACTATTATCGGGTGAAAAATAGTGCCGCAATTTTCTTGCGGTTGTAAACACTCCATATGCTAGGTTTTGATACTGAGGATACCTCTGTTTTGAAGGCGATAAAACTTCGCTGACGAAGTATACCGGCCTTTGTACTCCATGAAGTTTTCCTTCTTCCTCTCTTTCAACGACAAGTACCGTGCTTACCACCTGAGGTGTGGCCGCAATGTATAACAACAAAGGTTCCTTCTCTTTCGGCGCCACCAGGATTGGTGGTGTCGAGATTTTGCGTTTGAGATCCTCAAAGGCTCTGTCTGCTTCTTCGTTCCACTGGAACTTCTCCCCCTGTTTGATCAAGGCGTAAAACGGTAACGCCTTTTCTCCCAACCTGGCGACAAATCTGCTTAAAGCTGCGACTCGTCCGGTTAACTGCTGTATTTCTTTCAACTTTGTTGGCTTTCTCATTGTTACGATGGTCTGAATTTTTTCGGGATTCGCTTCAATCCCTCTTGCCGAAACTAAGAACCCGAGAAGTTCCCCTGCAGGGACGCCAAAAGAACACTTCGTCGGGTTCAACTTGAGACAGTATTTATGGAGATTGTCGAAAGTTTCCTTCAAGTCTTGGATCAACGTGTCCCCCTTTTTTGACGTTACGACTACGTCGTCGATGTATACTTGTACGTTTTTCCCGATCTGTGTTGCTAAGCACTTCTGCATCATCCGCTGATATGTTGCTCCCGCGTTTTTCAAACTGAAGGGCATTGTTCGATAACAGAACACGCCGTAGGGTGTGATGAACGCTGTTTTGACCTCGTCTTCTTCTTTCAGTCTGATCTGGTTATAGCCAGAATAAGCATCCAGGAAGGAAAGACGTTCACATCCTGCCGTGGAGTCGATGATTTGATCGATCCTCGGGAGGGGAAAGTGATCCTTTGGACAATGTTTATTGAGACACGTGAAGTCGACGCACATACGAAGGACTTTCGTGTTTTCTTCGGCACCATCACTGGGTTGGCTACCCATGTGGCTTCTGTATGTACCTAGATGACCCGTTGCGCTATCGCGCAAATGGCAGAATCTGTACATGAGTTACTAAGTATGTGCTTCCAAAGCAAGAAACGGCTAAATCAGTATGCCAATGGATGCTAACATATAGGATGGTAATTTAACAATTAATTTATTTCCGTGCTTAAATCTATATTTTTGGTGATTCTTCATGTCTTTGCCCGCTATACACATATCAAATATGACGCTGCCTCTATGTACAAATATTCACAAACTTTGACATGTTCGGAAAAGGCCAGACACATGCCAGAAGTGAAGCCATGTGCTACAAATGAACAAAACCAAAGTTCATCATGACATCCAAAGCAATAAAATATTCACATGTGATGAGCTCCCAGAAAAACATGGTAATAATCAGTAAGTGAATACATGGTGATAATCAGAAAAAATAAAACGCAAAGACACTTATAGAAAAATAGCTCATATAGCAGAGGATACTCAATGAGTGAAATAGGTGACCCATTGCGCCCCGGGCCCCGGCGCAAAGGCAAAAGCGAGACAACATTATAACCATAAGTTCTATTGGTGTTATATATGTTTGAGATTTACTGGCTTTAAACCATGAGGCTTGTGATAGGTTCCCGTTAGATACCTATAGCATAGATTCCAACATAAATAGATAGCAATATGTACTGCTTCATCTAATATTAATTTGTCATAAGTATATTACATAACATATGCGGTGGAATTTCAATATATATTCAACCAAAATTTAGAAGATCCAGTGACGCTGTCCTGAAGTCAACAACACTGCATAAAACAGTCAGATGAACGGATGAGGTTAAAGCTCCTATGAAACAGTTGAAGCTAAGGTTCAACAATACGATCATGCAACCAACAACGTTGCATAGAACGGTCGCATGATCAGATATGGTTTAGCATGGATAGACAAACACGTGTGCACCATATGTGGCAAGCAATATGAAGCTTCAAAAGTAGATCGATCTTGGCCATCAGGATAGAAGGTCTGATGAATTATATTCACATGTTGAGCAAAGGAAGCCTGCAAGGTCATGCATCCAGCCTGCAAAATAGATTCCATCTCAACAAAGAGTAGTTCTTCTGGCTTCTGAGTGCTTGAACCCGATAATACCAAACTGAAAGCATCAACAATACTATTGGAAAACTGAAACGGGAAGCTCACATAATAAATACAAATGACCCACATCTTCAAAGGGTAGTATATTTTACATATAAACTAATTGTGAAAAGCATAACTTATTTCATTTTTATCTATGGTTTGCTAATAAAGATGCAAAGGCAAAAGTGAAACAGTATTGCAACCGTCAATTGTAACCATCATAGTATATTACAGAATCGAAGTGGTGGACTTTTTTTTTCGAGAGCACGCGAAAAGCGTGCCTTATCTTTATAGAAGGAAAGAGAGTATCAAATTACAGGAAACAGCACCGTGGCGCTGCGAACACACACACGCCACCCGCCCTCCGCCTAGGCCTACTCTCTCGCTATATCTAGCCTCCCTCCTCTCTTGGCGCTCTCCCAAAGGTGGAAGTCTTGTCTGATCTGCACCGCCATTTGGTTCACCGTCTTCTGCTCCCTCTCGTTTCCGAAAGCCCTAATGTTTCGCTGCTTCCATAGCGTCCATGTGGTGGACTTCACATATACATTCTATGGAAATTTTGCGAACATTGCCCTGCGGGCGACAACATTGCATAATCAGGTCGAAGCTCTTACGAAATGGCTGAATCTCTCGGCCCACTGCTCCACTCACGCAAGTATCTGATTCAAACTTAAATTTATTGCATGAAAAACTCATATTTATGGCATACATTACTACCAGACCGTCTCATCATGTACAAATTCAAGAGGCGGTAGCCAACCTGACAAATCATACTGGAGAAACCTCACTTCAACTCTAACTCCATCTTTGAGCTTGGTCTGCCGGTGAACATCACGTTGGACACCGGTGGTGGAAGACGTAAGGAAGCGAGGGGCGGTGGCGATGAAGCTTAGCTTCCTCCGGACATTGAGATTCCTCTGTTTTTTCTATGTTAACAGTAACATGGGATCGAGTTCTGTCAGAAGCTCCCGGTGGTGCACTGGCATCAGCTCTGCATGCCGCTGCCCATCGTTCCCCAAGCCCCTCCCATGGTCTTCACTGTCCCCTGCTGAAGTTGTTGTACCGCATCGTTTAATTCCTGCAGATGAACATAGAAGAACATGACCAAGTTCAGGAGGAGGAGAAACAAAAAAAACTGCACAACAAATCACGTATTGTGGCCTGCAACCTTCATGGCGACCCATGTCCTCCAATCGAGGTCTGGACGTCGTGTGCAAGATTCATGGCGGCTCCCAGGAGACAGAGTGCTCACGGCGGCTCCCAGGCGAGCTCTCAGTGACCGCGACAAGCTTTTCTGAGAGAGATATATTATTTTAGTACAAACAAATAATTAAACAGAAGCAAGCGAAAGTAAGGAAACGGCATAGAAATACCAATGCTTGAGCAGAACACATTTCTTTCATGGCCACACAATCGGATACCAACTCACCAAAGATAAGAGAAGACCGACAATATTTTATCTACTCGAAACTAAGAAGTAAATAAATAAGAACAAGCAGAAGAAGAAAACTCCATAAAAACAAACAGTGGGTGTCCAACAAACCTTTTTTCCATGAGCGCAAACTTATCCAAGATAAATAATCATCTTTCACCGATTTACATCTTTTCAATAGCAAGAAGAAATACAACAGAAGCAAGGAAAAGCAAGAAAACTGCGTAGAAATAATGCTTGGCCCGCAAACCTTTACTCCACCAAAATCACACACCAAAGAAAAACAAAGTAGAGGAAGAAACGAACATCAAGAATGTAACGGTAAGCCACATATGGAGAGCGTAGGCGAAAACAAGGAACAAATTGTTAATTAAAACTGTATCCATGGGTACGAACTTGCTAAAGTTGAAACAAGGTTTTTGTAAGAACCATATATTATTCCAAAAGCAAGAACCAACCAGCTAAACAGAAGTAAGTGCAAGGAACCAAACAACAGAGGAGTAACAACGATTGGCCATTAAACTCATTAAAGAGAAACAAGGGTTCTAGAGAGATCTACCTTTTTTTCAAAACCAAGCAACGAAAGCAAGTGCAAGGAAGAAAACATCACAGAAGTAACAATCCAAGTGCTTGATAAATAAACTCCAAACCTCTGAATGAGCATTTTTTGGGGATATCAAAGGGGCAACTAATAATTTAACTATGTCAACTTGCACCTAATGGGCATATTTTTAGGTATATGAAGTCTGAAAATATATTGGTTAGATCAAACTGGCAACGTGGAGCTTCCAGATTCTGGCCTATTAAACCTCTGAACAAGACAACCCAGAAAAAAAACATTAATCTATGAGTAGGCATCGATGAGCAATTAAGTAATCTGCTGTTCACCGTCTAACAAAACAGGAAAAACTATTAGCCCCGTGCTTCATATATGAAAAAATTGTTGGATTGCATATTAGCAAGGGAGTAGATGCACCGGTACAAATTTTAACCTTTTGGGGTTCAAAAGCAAGAGATGATTTTCGAGTAGGGTGTACAGTAAGATTCTAAAACATATCAACATACATGAATTCAGGTTGTAACACAAGGCATTTTTAATCAGATTTTACTCTGAAGCAGATAGCCGGCCGGCTCACGGATTTCCAAAAGCAATCATCCCCACTCTTAGACCCATAGCAACCTTATAACATATACACATATGAGAAAGAAGCACAAACAAACGGACCATAGCGTCATGCATTCACAAGATAGAGAGAAAAAGTCTATATATCATGTGAGGCTTAGCACCTACTCCACAGATCATTCAGCGCATATACACAAGAAAGCGCAAGGGACGCACCTATCCTAGGAGGGCCAGAGAGGCAGTAAGGAACCTTCCAAAGAAGCTGCAATGCACAGACACATAGAACTGCAAAACGATCAATATTCGAAGCGAAACAAACATAACACCAAAGTAGAATTAGTAGGCAGCCATTCGAAGCACAAAGAAAGAAAGCATGAATAACGCATATGAAGTAAGACCAACCAGATCGTACAAGCATAAATGAACGTGGAAGAAGTGTAGGAGCAACGTAGACTCGCAGTAAGGAAAATAGAAGATTCTACCAAAATAATTAAGAGTAAGAAGGAAACGAAGCACGAGATAATGCTGCAGAGAAGCAAGGCGAACTCCACCTCAGCCAAGTGCCAGCAGCAGCAGCAAGAAACAACCCAAGAGACATTGAGAAGAGAGGCATAGCAGTAGCAGCAGCTCTATGCACGGCAGTGAGGCGAAGACGCCGAACCTCCACCGCTCCAGCCCGCACCATCCTGGACATGGACTGTAGTATATATGTATATGTCAGATGCAAAAAAGTTGAGAAGAACATAATTGAACTCAAAAATTAATTATTTCCTTTAGTTGAGACTCTCTAGTTCCCATTCATCAGTTGCCATTTTCACAATTGAACTCAGTCAACTATTAGATACTAAAGGGATTTATTGAAAGCATAGGTAAATATCCCTGTCAGTGATACTGTCTACTGGCTACAACATCTAATGTGGAGTCGTTCAAAATAAGACATCTGTATGGTGACAGTCATTGCAGAGATAAGTACAAAATTAACCAGTACTATATAGAAAGAGTAAACCTGATAGACCATGATATTAAGGATTGCCTATCTTGTACATTTCTACTCACCTTAATTTTCCATCTCACTCTATGGCTAGAGTACCGCCGTATGTCTGCTCACTTTCAGAACAATCACACATTATTGTCATAACTCGCTTTGCCTGCTAAACCAAAGCAGAGCAGGAGCTTAGATTTTTTAAGGAGATAAGTGAAGGCGCCAATCTGAACACAATAGAGATCACTGGATCATTCGTTACCTTTCACTTTTTCCCCACGACTTGATTCATTGACAATTTTTCAGCAAGCAGTACACTGCAAGGCTGTCACAATATGGCAACAATATTAATTCTTGAAGGGATAAGAGAATTAAACCGTGGAACAAAACTATCAACCAAACTGAGAAAATATCAAATAGATAAGAAGATGCATATACCTGCAGAGCTGCTGTAGATGGTGAGATCGTTGACAAGGAAGCCCAGCTCTGGCAGAGGACACCCGTCCCCATGCTTTGGTGGGATCTGGGTGACCACCACTGCTCGTCGGCGTGGCGTCCTCTCCACCAATGGTTGCTCCATGCAGCTGCAATGGTCCAGGTGAAGAGATGTTGCAGTAGATCATCTTGAAACTTGAAAGAAGGGGAGGAGAACAACGTAGCTGGCGTGGAAAGATTCGCTCACCTTGGCTCACCATTGATTCACATCGCCCGATCCGGCACTCCGACGCACCAGAGAGGGCGACCACCCTGTGGGTAGAGAGAGAAGACCGCTGGGGCGGCGGCTGATGCGGCCACGGCCTGATGCCCGCGACTGGCGGCTACCATGGCCTCCTGGCGCTCTACGCAGCGGCCCGAGCGAGGCACGAGGCGGCGGCGCCTGCGCTGGCTCCCGACCATGCTTCTCCAACACTCGGAAGAGGAGCGGCGAGTCGATGCGCGGTCCACCCTGCCTCCTCTTCACCTCCTGGGCGACCTGAGTTGGGCAAAATGGGAGGAGGAGAGAATGCGGCGGATTGGGGAGGATAGGAGGAAGCGGAGCCAATCGTGGTGTCTAGGTTTTCACCTTAGCCAAGAGAAATGACAGACTCACAGCACGAGCCCTCTTGCCTCAGCCACGCGACCCCACTCAAAGGAGACCCCAAATGTCATAGACTTCTCAGCACATCGCTAGCGTGAACGAGGAAGAGGTAAAATGGACGGTGATCAATCGATGCGGGAGGCAAAATTTACTGTCCAGCACCGATCGGACGACCAACGAAGGTTTGCCCCTTTGGGTGCTCTGGTTGGCCGAGTAGGCTAGCGCCTTTTAGAGATAGAATTCCTTGATGAAACCAGCTTCTCTCAGTCTATCAATTTCTGACAGCATAGCCTTGCGGTTTGGTTTCGAAAAACGCCGCAGGGTTGTTTGATTGGTCTTGCTATTGGATCCAGGCTTAGGTGGTGCTCGGCAAGTTCCCTGGGTACTCCTGGCATGTCAGCTGGATACCATGCGAAGATTTTCCAGTGCTCACGGAGGAACTCGACGAGCGCGCTTTCCTATGCGAGGTCCATATTTGTCGGCGATGGACGTCGTTTTCTTCGGATCTGTCGGGTGGATCTGTACTTCCTTTGAATCCTTTGCAGTATTGAAAGTTGATTCCTTATTAGGCCTCCCTACATCTGGCAACATATCGTAATCGGTCGTAAGCCTTGATGCCATGTATTCTGCTTGCATCCCGAAGGTTTCCGAGAGTCGATGAAAATCCTTGTCACATTTATCGGCTAGCGCGAAGCTCCCTTTTACTGTGATTGGCCCCTTGGGTCCAAGCATCCTCCACAACAAGTATGTGTAATGTGGTACCGCCATAAACCTGGCATATGCTGGGCGCCCTAACAAAGCGTGGTACTGTGATGGGAAATCCACGACTTCAAACTCCAGCCTTTCTATCCTGTAGTTTTCTCGAGTGCCAAACTGAACATCGAGATTGATCTTCCCCAATGGGTAGCTTGGTTTTTCTGGTGTAATACCGTGGAAACGTGTGTCTGTTGGCTTTAGGTTTGCCAAGGATATGTTCATCTTCCTTAGTGTATCTGCATACATAAGGTTTAGACTACTTCCTCCATCAATGAATACTCGAGATACATCGAATCCCGCAATTACTGCTGGTAAGATAAGTGCTGACTGCCCTGGTCGAGGAACTTGTTGCGGATGGTCCGCGATTGTGAAGCCAATATCTTGTCCCGACCAATTGAGGTACTCGACTGTTGGTGGAGGCATCTTCTCTGCCATGAACACCTGTCGCGAGATTACCTTCTGCACTCTGTTGGATGGCCTGCCTTTCTGAATCATCGATACCGCTCCATGGGAGTTGGGGTCAACGTAAGGTGGTGGTGCTGGTGCTGCCGCAATTCTGAGCTGATGTCGATTTTCGTCCGTAATTGCGGGAGGAGGTGGTAAGTGGATCTCACTCCTAGGTCCCTGAGGGTTTCGACTCGCTGCCTGAGCGTTGGCTTGTCCGGCGAATCTCATCATTGCTTGAAAGTTCCGGCAGTCCTTCTGCAAATGCCCCGACTGCCTCTTCCCGTTATTGTCGACATAAAAATGCATCTGGCATGGGCCGTTCATCATATCCTCAGGGGATACAAAGGGTCTCTGAAACCTAGGCCCATTGTTTGGCCTATTGTTTCGGGAATCATCTCTATTGTCGCCTCGCTGCTCGTTGCTCCTTTGATACTCATCTCTATTGCTCCCTCCAGCGCTCGCTCGAAACCCAGCCGAAATTTGGTCAGGTGCATCATATCCCGAAAATTGTCGAGAAAATCGTCGTCTATTTTGAAAATTTCGACTGCGATCCTCCTCTGGTGACCTGTGTCGTTTATTATGTACAACGTCCTCGCCATCTGCCCATCTGTTTGCTATTTCCATTAATGCTGATACTGTCCTTGGGTTAGTTCTTCCCAAGTCCTCCACAAAATCTCCTCGTCGAACTCCTGCAACAAACGCGTCTATCGCTCTCTCGTCAGATATATTTTCTGCCGAGTTTTTGATGATGTTCCACCTTTGGATGTATTTCCTCATTGATTCATCATGATTCTGTCGACATGATCTCAATTCCTCGAGTGTCGCAGGCTTTTTGCAAGTTGATCGGAAGTTCTTGACAAACACATCCTCAAAACTGTCCCAGCTGTCGATGGAACCTGGGGGAAGTTTTTTTATCCAAGACCTCGCGGCTCCACTCAAGTGTACTTGGATGCTTTGCATGGCTGTCGAACTTTTTGAAGTTGTCGGGTAACTTGAAGTTCCTCCTATCAGCTTCACCGTCTCGAGGTAATCGATTAACCAATCCTCTGGATCTTGAAGGCCGTCGAACTTTTTGAAGTTGTCGGGTAACTTGAATCCTGACGGGACTCGAGTTTTTCGGACTCGTCGTGTAAAACACGGGAGTCCACACATATCTTCTTCGGCGAGTTCTGGTGAACGCCGATGTTCTCTTCTCTCTTGTCGCGCTCTGTCTACTCTGGCCTGAGCTGCCGTATCTCTGGCACCACTTGCTCCTGGTGGATCTTGCACTGCTGCAGTAGGTCTCGGGCTATTTTGTCTTGCGGGTTCTTCGGGAGGTGTTGCTGCGAACGCTGCTCCCATGGCTCCACATCCTGCCATGGCCATGTTGTACAACGCCTCTCTTGGATCTCCGGGAGGTGGCCTAGACGCGAGGATAAAGGCTTGTGTCTCCATATACCCAGCTTCTGGTGTTTTGGGAATAATATTCCCCCTCGTATCTAACGACATAAAAGACATGTCGAGGTTTTGAACTAAAGTCTCTCTTTCAGCTTCAGGTATATTTTGCAGCCGAGATCTTGCTCTCCTCCGGGCTTCCCTGTGACTATCTCCCGAAGTTCCTGATTGTCGACTCAAGTCCGCCCTTCGCCTACTTGACGCGGAAGCTGCCTCCCTTCTCCTGTTCAGAGCCGCTGTCTGTTTTTCCAACTCTCTTGCAGCTCGAGCGAGCCTATATTGATAAGCCTGCAGTTCTTCAGTCGTAGCAGTTGTCGCCATTGGTTCTGAACCATTCATATCTCTTGCGGCTCTATCCCATGCTGATTGTGGTAGTTGAACTCTAACACGTGGTGTAGGCCCGACGTATTTGGTGCCTAAACCTCGCCTTAGGTCAGAGGGATCGACATATGGATTTCCCAAATCGTCGAAAGCCTCCGACGTTTCCTCCTGATCGCGACTTGCTTCCCCAATGGCATAGATTTGATGATACTTTGGATTCTGCACCTTACTGGTTTTGGTGACACCATCATAGAGATTGGTGAAGACCTTTCCCAGAGTAATGGACTTGTCGATGAAGTCGAAGCTGTCGACGCTACTTGAGTCATCGCTTATATAGGAGTCCGCAGATGACTCGAAGGATATGTCGTTGAAGATCTTGGCGAGTTTTTTGCTTGCCCTGGTGCTGATGAAGCGTGGCGACGAAATTTCTTCATCGCCTGACTCGACGGATGATGATGAGCTTGAAAAGTCGGGATCGACCGCCGATAATCCCGACGAGATCGGAACTTCGAGACGGTACGTTCCTTCTTTCTCGACGCGGAAGTGAAACCTTCCGAACGTCATCTCCATGGGCTCCTCCAGATATGCACATGCATCCAAACGGGAGGGCGGGTGAGGAACAAAATCAACGAGACCAGTTTCGATCCGTTTACCTTTGTCCATGATGTTGCTTGCTATCGACGAAGTCGACGATCTTGAACGTGCCATCGAGATCAGCTCCTTGTCGCCTCTAAATCCCACAGACGGCGCCAATTGACAAGGTATTAACTCGTCAATGCCTACAAGTAGTAGACTAGGGTTTCGTTGGATGTAGAGGGCAAGTAGATCTCGAAGGTTTCAGCCGAAAAGTACTCGACGATGCAAAAGCTAGGGTTTGGGAAAACAATGATTTGATCCTTTCTTTGTCCCTCGACTCCCCCTTATATAGGAGGCGGAGCCGAGGGATTCGTAATACACGAATTTACAGAGTCCGGGAAGGTTTCTGACCCGTCCCGCAAGATTACAATTTACACTTCCTTTTACAACTCTAGCTTTCCATAACTACATCTTGGGCTTCCGAATCTTCTTATTCTTTGATACGTGGGCCTTCAGTAAACCCCGGGTACTATCTTCGGCAGGCCCATTGGGGGTGCCTATGTCACATACGGCACGGATTACCGCCATGAAGTCGCCCTTCACCACTTGCCAACAATGTCGATAAAACTCCCACGAAAACCCATCAGGCCCCGGCGACTTGTTAGTTGGCATGGCCTTAACCGCGTCCCACACTTCCGCTTCGGAAAACTGCACCTCCAAGCCTGCCATATCAACAGAGCCCAGACCCATAGCCTCAAAATCCAGGCCGTGGTCCCTGTGGTAGGCCGTTCCTAACAAATTCATGTAGAAATCGGTGGCCAGGTCGACTTTGCGCGGCAGCTCGGACTCCACCCGAGCACCCACTCTCAGAGTTGAGATGAAGTTGTGATGCCTACGGGCAAAAGCGAGGATGCGGAAGAACTGGAAGGAGGCGTCCCCACCTTTGAGGCCAGCCACCCGTGCATGCTGTCGAGCGATCGTGCGCTCGAGCGATGCCAAGCCCAGAACCCTGTGCTTGAGCTGGCGGCGTAGAGCCACCTTAGGATCCGAGAGCTGCCTGCCTTCTTCCGCCGTCTCGAGCTGAAGAATGACTTCATTCGCTATGAGGATGGAGTCGCGGATCGACCCAACCTTCCGCTGGCTCCAACGCTGTAGCCCCCGGCTAGTCTGCTTTAACTTAAATGCAAGTCTCGCAATGGGCTCCGTCGGTGGCTCCTCACCGTCCAGCCCATCATCCCACAGGGATTGGACTACTTCAGCGAAACCGTCGAGCCTCAGCCAAAAGCGCTCAAAGCGGAAGCGGCGGCCCAAATGCGTGTCCGAGACCATAGACAGCAGGACAGGACAATGGTCAGAGACAGATGAAGACTGTGCCGTTAGCGATGCATCCGGGAACAGCTCCTCCCACTCAAGAGAGGCGAACCAACGATCAAACCTGACCAAGGTTGGAGTGGCTCTAGCGTTGCTCCACGTATATCTGCGGCCCAACAGCGGCACCTCCTTGAGCTCAAGGTCATTGACACAATGGCGGAACTGCCCCATCGCCCGTCGATCGAGGACCGGCGTGTTCTTATCCGCGGCGTCTAATATCAAATTGAAATCGCCGGCCACCGCCCATGGCCCCACGAAGGCCGCACGCAGCATCCTCAGCTCCTCCAGGAACAAAGGCTTCAGGGGGGGCTACGGAGGGGCCATAGACAGCGGAGAGCCACCAAGAGGGGCCGTGAGGCGCGGCGAGCTCGATAGACACGGAGAAAGTGTCCACGCGACGACGAAGGACAGAAACCTCTGGCTTGCCCAAGCTACGATCACTCCTCCCGCAGTACCAATAGCCGGCAAATACTCAAACCCGTCAAAACGGGGGCCTAGACATTCATGGATTACAAACGGGGTTACAGATTGCAGCTTAGATTCGGACAAGCACACGACGGATGCCCTAGCCTCCTCTACCGCGATTTTGACCGCAGCTCTCCTAGCCGGATCATTCAGACCGCGAGTATTCCACATGGAAAAAACAACGTTCTTTTCTTCTTCCATTGCCAAAGGCCTACGAGTGGAGGGGCGCCGCCACCCGATCAGGCGTCCGCCATAGCCTCCGCATCTTCGTCCAGCGCCACAGCGCAACTGACACCGAACAACGCCGTGATGGCCTCAACCTGCTGTGGCCCCAAAGGGGACGAGAAAATAGCTGTGTATTCCTTGAGATGGGAGTCCGACAGCCTCTCCTCGTCGCGGCAGATCCCTAGCTTACGCATCAGGATACGCTGTGCCCGCTTAACGGCAGAACCAGCCCCTTTGTTCTTGGCTGCGAGGCGGCGGCTCCTCCTGGCGGTTGAAGGCACCACCTGAAACAGGCGCCGGCGCACTATCTTCGGATCAGGGAGGCTGAGCAACGGATCATCGAGACGTTGCCGGAACTGACGCAGAAGCTCGGCAAGGGACTGCGTTTCCGCATCCGCCGGCGTAGGAGCAGGCGATACAGGCAACGTGGAGAGCTCTAGCGGAATCTGCACCGCTGCATGCGGATCGGACGGTGGAGCATCGGATCCTGGCCCGCTAGTTGCCGGAGGTGTAGGAATCTCATGCGAGGGTCCCACCTCGAAGCCCTGCACACCCGACAAGGCAGGCTCAGAACAACGGAGTTCAGCCGTCTGGACCGATGGCTGCGCGGGCTCGCACGCGGAACCCACAGGGGACCGAAAAGGGGAAAGCGGAGAACCACCCTCTGCTCCGACAGGAGACGATGCGCTGCTTCCAATGCGTGACTGTCACCACGCAGGCAAGAGGCACCAGATCACATGGCGCCGCAGAGCGAGGCAGCCGAGGCGCAGGACCGACCGGCGCTCGGGCATGCGCTCGCAGGGTCACCAGCACGCTGATACGTCTCAAACGTATCTATAATTTCTTATGTTCCATGCTACTTTTATGATGATACTCACATGTTTTATACACATTATATGTCATTATTATGCATTTTCCGGCAATAACCTATTAACGAGATGCCGAAGAGCCAGTTGCTGTTTTCTGCTGCTTTTGGTTTCAGAAATCCTAGTAAGGAAATATTCTCGGAATTGGACGAAATCAACGCCCAGGGCCTATTTTCACACGAAGCTTCTAGAAGACCTAGGGGGAGACGAAGTGGGGCCACGGGCGCCGCCACACTAGGGCGGCGCGGCCCGGGGGGCCCCGCGCGGCCCCGCTGTGTGGGGCCCCGTGACTCCTCCGACTCGCCCTTCCGTCTACTTAAAGCCTCCGTCGCGAAACCCCCGGCACCGAGAGCCACGATACGGAAAACCTATGCGAGACGCCGCCGCCGCCAATCCCATCTCGGGGGATTCGGGAGATCGCCTCCGGCACCCCGCCGGAGAGGGGAATCATCTCCCGGAGGACTCTACACCGCCATGGTCGCCTCCGGATTGATGAGTGAGTAGTTCACCCCTGGACTATGGGTCCATAGTAGTAGCTAGATGGTTGTCTTCTCCTCATGTGCTTCATTGTCGAATCTTGTGAGCTGCCTAACATGATCAAGATTATCTATCTGTAATGCTATATGTTGTGTTTGTTGGGATCCGATGGATAGAGAATACTATGTTATGTTGATTATCAATCTATTACCTATGTGTTGTTTATGATCTTGCATGCTCTCCGTTGTTAGTAGAGGCTCTGGCCAAGTTTTTGCTAGTAACTCCAAGAGGGAGTATTTATGCTCGATAGTGGGTTCATGCCTCCATTAAATGCGGGACGGTGACGAGAAAGTTCTAAGGTTGTGGATGTGCTGTTTCCACTAGGGATAAAACATTGATGCTATGTCCGAGGATATAGTTATTGATTACATTACGCACCATACTTAATGCAATTGTCTGTTGCTTGCAACTTAATACCGGAAGGGGTTCGGATGATAACCTGAAAGTGGACTTTTTAGGCATAGATGCATGCTGGATAGCGGTCTATGTACTTTGTCGTAATGCCCAATTGAATCTCACAATACTCATCATATCATGTATGTGCATTGTCATGCCCTCTCTATTTGTCAATTGCTCAACTGTAATTTGTTCACCCAACATGCTATTTATCTTATGGGAGAGACACCTCTATGAACTGTGGACCCCGGTCCATTCTTTTACATCGAATACAATCTATCGCAATACTTGTTCTATTGTTTTTCGCAAACAATCATCATCCACACTATACATCTAATCCTTTGTAACGACAAGCCGGTGAGATTGACAACCTCACTGTTTCATTGGGGCAAAGTACTTTGGTTGTGTTGTGCAGGTTCCACGTTGGCGCCGGAATCCCTGGTGTTGCGCCGCACTACATCTCGCCGCCATCAACCTTCGACGTGCTTCTTGGCTCCTACTGGTTCGATAAACCTTGGTTTCTTACGAGGAAAACTTGCTGCTGTACGCATCACACCTTCCTCTTGGGGTTCCCAACGGACGTGTGTATACACGCTATCAAGCATATTTTCTGGCGCCGTTGCCGGGGAACTGAAGAAAAGCTACACCACAAAGATTTCTAACTCCCACGTCAACTACGCGCCAGCAGCATATTTTCTGGCGCCGTTGCCGGGGAGATCAAGACACGCTGCAAGGGGAGTCTCCACATCGCAATCTCTTTACTTTGTTTTTGTCTTGCTTTATTTTATTTACTACTTTATTTGCTGCACTAAATCAAAACACAAAAAAATTAGTTGCTAGTTTACTTTATTTACTATCTTGTTTGCCATATCAAAAACACAAAAAAAATTAGTTACTTGCATCTGCTTTACTTATTTCATCATGTTTCCTTTTAATTTTACTGAAAAAGATATACCGGTAGGACAAGGGTCTATAATTGGGAGAGATAATATAGAAGAATTTTTCACCCATGTTAGTATGCATGAAGATGTTAAAGATATACCCCTTGCAAAAGCTGTCCCTACCTATGAAGATGCCTCTGTTTGTTTGGTACGCATGATGGAAGCTAGATTTATTAGTCTCAACCCCATGATACAACACATGTTTCTTACACTTTCTGATATGGAGAGGGGAGAGAAGAGAGATTTTGTTTTAAAAGTCCTAGTGCGAGAATTTGAGGATGTAGCCAAAGAAGTTAGAAAAGTTTTTAGTAAGCATGATAGGCTTGGTATGATCACCGATTTTAAAAGAACACTTGAAAAGATGGATATGGATAGAATTAAGTACACTAATAATGTTAATGATGGTGGGGAGATTAAAGCACCACCATGTAAGCTCCTAGCGATGCATGAAGCTCTAGATGATAATTATGCTTGGCTTGTTCCTGAAAATTTGTTTGATGAGAGTAGCAAGCCCAAGACTAATGAAAAGGGAGCCGCTGAAACCTATGTATCCAAAATACTATGCATGGTTGAGAAAACCCCGAACACCGCTGTAGATGCTTACACACTTTCTGCGCCTAGCTGAAAGGCGTTAAAGAAAAGCGCTTATGGGAGACAACCCATGTTTTTACTACAGTACTTTTGTTTTATATTTGAGTCTTGGAAGTTGTTTACTACTGTAGCAACCTCTCCTTATCTTAGTTTTATTGCATTGTTGTGCCAAGTAAAGTCTCTAATAGAAGTAAGATACTAGATTTGGATTACTGCGCAGAAACAGTTTTCTTTGCTGTCACGAATCTGGGTAAAATTCTCTGTAGGAAACTCAGAAAATTATGCCAATTTACGTGAGTGATCCTCAGATTTGTACGCAACTTTCATTAGTTTTAAGTTTTCTCATCTGAGCAAGTCTGGTGCCTGTTAAAAATTCTTCTTTACGAACTGTTCTGTTTTGACAGATTCTGCCTTTTATTTTGCATTGCTTGTTTTGCTATGTTAGATGGATTTCTTTGTTCCATTGACTTTCAGTAGCTTTGTGCAATGTCCAGAAGTATAAAGAATGATTGTGTCACCTCTGAATATGTGAATTTTGATTATGCACTAATCCTCTAATGAGTTTGTTTCGAGTTTGGTGTGGAGGAAGTTTTCAAGGATCAAGAGAGGAGGATGATATACACTATGATCAAGGAGAGTGAAAGCTCTAAGCTTGGGGATGCCCCGGTGGTTCACCCCTGCATATATCAAGAAGACTCAAGCGTCTAAGCTTGGGGATGACCAAGGCATCCCCTTCTTCATCGACAACATTATCAGGTTCCTCCCCTGAAACTATATTTTTATTCCATCACATCTTATGTACTTTACTTGGAGCGTCGGTTTGTTTTTGTTTTTGTTTTGTTTGAATAAAGTTGGATCCTAGCATTCATTGTGTGGGAGAGAGACACGCTCCGCTGTTGCATATGGACAAATATGTCCTTAGGCTTTACTCATAGTATTCATGGCGAAAGTTTCTTCTTCGTTAAATTGTTATATGGTTGGAATCGGAAAATGATATATGTGGTAATTGGTATAATATCTTGAATAATGTGATACTTGGCAATTGTTGTGCTCATATTTAAGCTCTTGCATCATATACTTTGCACCTATTAATGAAGAAATACATAGAGCATGCTAAAATTTGGTTTGCATGTTTGGTTTCTCTAAGGTCTAGATAATTTCTAGTATTGAGTTTGAACAACAAGGAAGACGGTATAGAGTCTTATAATGTTTACAATATGTCTTTATGTGAGTTTTGCTGCACCGCTTCATCCTTGTGTTTGCTTCAAATAACCTTGCTAGCCTAAACCTTGTATCGAGAGGGAATACTTCTCATGCATCCAAAATCCTTGAGCCAACCACTATGCCATTTGTGTCCACCATACCTACCTACCACGTGGTATTTCTCCGCCATTCCAAAGTAAATTGCTTGAGTGCTACCTTTAAAATTTCCATTCTTTACCTTTACAATATATAGCTCATGGGACAAATAGCTTAAAAACTATTGTGGTATTGAATATGTACTTATGCACTTTATCTCTTATTAAGTTGCTTGTTGTGCGATAACCATGTTCCTGGGGACGCCATCAACTATTTCTTTGTTGAATATCATGTGAGTTGCTATGCATGTTCGTCTTGTACGAAGTAAGGGCGATTTACCACTCATTTAATGGTTAGAGCATGCATATTGTTAGAGAAGAACATTGGGCCGCTAACTAAAGCCATGATCCATGGTGGAAGTTTCAGTTTTGGACATATATCCTCAATCTCATATGAGAACATTAATTGTTGTTACATGCTTATGCATAAAAGAGGAGTCCATTATCTGTTGTCTATGTTGTCCCGGTATGGATGTCTAAGTTGAGAATAACCAAAAGCGAGAAATCCAATGCGAGCTTTCTCCTTAGACCTTTGTACAGGCGGCATAGAGGTACCCCTTTGTGACACTTGGTTAAAACATGTGTATTGCGATGATAATCCCGGTAATCCAAGCTAATTAGGACAAGGTGCGGGCACTATTAGTATACTATGCATGAGGCTTGCAACTTGTAAGATATAATTTACATAACTCATATGCTTTATTACTACCGTTGACAAAATTGTTTCTTGTTTTCAAAACCAAAGCTCAAGCACAAATATAGCAATCAATGCTTCCCTCTGCGAAGGGCCATTCTTTTACTTTTATTGTTGAGTCAGTTCACCTATCTCTCTCCACCTCAAGAAGCAAACACTTGTGTGAACTGTGCATTGATTCCTACATATTTGCATATTGCACTTGTTATATTACTTTACATTGACAATATCCATGAGATGTACGTGTTACAAGTTGAAAGCAACCGCTGAAACTTCATCTTCCTTTGTGTTGCTTCAATACCTTTACTTTGAATTATTGCTTTATGAGTTAACTCTTATGCAAGACTTATTGATGCTTGTCTTTAAGTACTATTCATGAAAAGTCTTTGCTTTATGATTCAATTGTTTACTCATGTCATTTACCATTGTTTCAAATCGCTGCATTCATTACATGTGCTTACAATAGTATTGATCAAGATTATGTTGGTAGCATTGTCACTAAGAAATTATCTTTGTTATCGTTTACCTACTCGGGACGAGTAGGAACTAAGCTTGGGGATGCTTGATACGTCTCAAACGTATCTATAATTTCTTATGTTCCATGCTACTTTTATGATGATACTCACATGTTTTATACACATTATATGTCATTATTATGCATTTTCCGGCACTAACCATTTAAGGAGATGCTCGAAGAGCCGGTTCTTTGTTTCTCGCTGTTTTTGTTTTCAGAAATCCTAGTAAGGAAATATTCTCGGAATTGGACGAAATCAACGCCCAGGGGCCTATTTTCACACGAAGCTTCCAGAAGACCTAGGGGGAGACGAAGTGGGGCCACGGGGCGCCGCCACACTAGGACGGCGCGGCCCAGGGGGGCCCGCGCGGCCCTGCTGTGTGGGGCCCCCGTGACTCCTCCAACTCTGCCCTTCCGCCTACTTAAAGCCTCCGTCGCGAAACCCCCGATGCGAGAGCCACGATACGGAAAACCTTATCGAGACGCCGCCGCCGCCAATCCCATCTCGGGGATTCGGGAGATCGCCTCCGGCACCCTGCCGGGAGAGGGAATCATCTCCCGGAGGAGTCTACACCGCCATGGTCGCCTCCGGATTGATGAGTGAGTAGTTCACCCCTGGACTATGGGTCCATAGCGGTAGCTAGATGGTTGTCTTCTCCTCATGTGCTTCATTGTCGGATCTTGTGAGCTGCCTAACATGATCAAGATCATCTATCTGTAATGCTATATGTTGTGTTTGTTGGGATCCGATGGATAGAGAATACTATGTTATGTTGATTATCAATCTATTACCTATGTGTTGTTTATGATCATGCATGCTCTCCGTTGTTAGTAGAGGCTCTGGCCAAGTTTTTGCTAGTAACTCCAAGAGGGAGTATTTATGCTCGATAGTGGGTTCATGCCTCCATTAAATCCGGGACAGATGACGTGAAAGTTCTAAGGTTGTGGATGTCTTGTTGCCACTAGGGATAAAACAATGATGCTATGTCCGAGGATATAGTTATTGATTACATTATGCACCATACTTAATGCAATTGTCTCGTTTGCTTGCAACTTAATACCGGAAGGGGTTCGGATGATAACCTCGAAAGTGGACTTTTTAGGCATAGATGCATGCTTGGATAGCGGTCTATGTACTTTGTCGTAATGCCCAATTGAGTCTCACAATACTCATCATATCATGTATGTGCATTGTCATGCCCTCTCTATTTGTCAATTGCTCAACTGTAATTTGTTCACCCAACATGCTATTTATCTTATGGGAGAGACACCTCTAGTGAACTGTGGACCCCGGTCCATTCTTTTACATCGAATACAATCTACTGCAATACTTGTTCTACTTGTTTTCTCGCAAACAATCATCATCCACACTATACATCTAATCCTTTGTAACAGCAAGCCGGTGAGATTGACAACCTCACTTTGTTTCGTTGGGGCAAAGTACTTTGGTTGTGTTGTGCAGGTTCCACGTTGGCGCCGGAATCCACGGTGTTGCGCCGCACTACATCTCGCCGCCATCAACCTTCAACGTGCTTCTTGGCTCCCTACTGGTTCGATAAACCTTGGTTTCTTACCGAGGGAAAACTTGCTGCTCGTGCGCATCACACCTTCCTCTTGGGGTTCCCAACGGACGTGTGTATACACGCTATCAAGCATATTTTCTGGCGCCGTTGCCGGGGAACTGAAGAAAAGCTACACCACAAAGATTTCTAACTCCCACGTCAACTACGCGCCAGCACACGCGCGAGATCCTGGCAACTTGAGCCCACAGAAGTCTGCGGGCATGGGCTAGCTGCGGAGCAGGCGCCGTCAGAGCACGGAGAAACGTGCCGAAGGTCTGCAGGCACCATGACATGGGCCACACTTGGACCGCCAGCTGGCAAGGTAGGGCTGACGTGTGCCCTAGTCGCAGCGGAGGCAGGCCGCGAGATCCCGGCGCCACTTGGAGCCGCCACCCAACGGCCAGGGGAGACAGCCACCGCGTTGGAGCGCCCCTCTAGCGGGACGGGCACCACCGCGACGAGTTCTCCCGCCGGCGTAGAGTCATCAACCGCCGCGGCCGCAGGCGAACGACGACCACGGCGTCGCCGATGGGCGCGTCGCCGCCGCCGCCGTGGGCCACCAGCACCGTCACCGGCCGGGCCCGGCTCAGCACCGCCACCTTGCGCGTCCTTCCCCGCGTCAGAACCACCCGAGGAGGGCGGCCCTCCAATGAGCCATCTGACCACCCAAAAACGAATCTTGTACCAGAGCATCTTGGGGGACTCTCCGCGCGGGCGGCCATTGGAGACCTGCAACCGTAGCCCCGAGCCTGGCTCCGGCACGGCGAGCCATCTCACCGCGGGGATGGAGGCGACGTCATGCGTCCAGACCGAAAGCCTGAAGCACGACATGTCCCGACGAGTCGCAGTCGCTGGATCGATGGCGTCCACCACGCCTGCTCCATCCAGGAGCTTGTTTGCCGTCCTCTCCGCCTAGGCATGGCCGGGGATGCCCCGAATCTCGACATCCGCTAGGAACGGCGTCTCGCGGAGGAGGGCCCCGGCCTGACGCGTCCACGGCTCAAGATGGAGCGTGCACACCAGCAAGGAAACGAACTCCTCCCGCAGCAGCCGATCGCGCACCTCGAAGGACTCGCAGAGGAGGAGGAAATCCGCTGGCTCGAAAGGCCGGATGGAGAAGGCCTCAACAGGGAGGCGCAGCTGCGCCCGAATCTCCTCCGCCGCCTCCTCCATGGAAACCACCGGCCGGGACCCAGCGACTGTGACCATCACAGCACGGTCTAGATCAGACTCAAGCTGGACCATGCCCTGTGACGGGAGGAGGTAGCACATGTCCAGCTGGTCCGGGGGAGGGCCGCTGCTCGCCGGTTCCACGTGCGGGGCCGCAGATGGGGAAGGAGAACTAAAAGGCGCCGAGAAGCCGACGGTGCCCGACCCACCACCAGCCGCGCTACCCTCCCCAGAAGAGACAACGTCCCTCCAGGTGCGTACCGCCGAGGACCCCGGTGCCGCCACGCGCCGTGCAGGTCCGGCGTTACCCGCTGCGCCCTGGGTGGCCGCACGAAGCGGTGGTGGTGGCAGACGGGGCGGGGATGGCTCAGGAGAGCTGCGCGGATGCTTGCAGTCCCTGGAGATATGCTCAGTGCCGCCGCAGCGCACACAGAGCGTCTCATTGGTGCACGCCGCGGAGATGTGGCCCTCCTGGCCACAGTTGTAGCAGCAACCATGCAGCGCCGCCGGGATCCGACGAGGGTTGCCGCCAGGGGTTTAATGTCCCTTTAATAAACATTTCATGTGCGTGAAGGGAGCTATGTTGATCTTATGTGTTCGGACCGAAGGTTGTTGCAGAGATAATTTATCTGTACGTACTTAAACTATTGAACCAAGGCTTAATTATATATACATCCCGAGAGCGCACTATGAATGTGTGAACTACAGCTAGTGTTTTCGTGTATGCTCTGGTCATGACGAATTCTTGGACAACGACCTACCCAATACCCATGGCATTTTGCAGGACATTTATTTGTCTTGATATTTGTTTGCATACGTAGGATTTGGATGCATTAGGAAATCTTGTATGTCTATCTTGTCACAAATCCTTACAAAAAGAGCCCACTTAAGTAGCTCAAGGATCACAACTTTGACCTCATGGAAAATAGCGGGAGCAATGAGAGACTGCAGCTGCATATCAGGGAAATTGAGCACAGAAAGATTGATGGAGGTGGGGCTCGGCTTATATAGGTGCTAACGAGTTCATTAAAATGTGACCAGATGGCCTGCTTCTTAATTACGCTCTTGATATGGGCACCAGTGATCTCGTTTTTAAAATAAATAAAAAATTACATTTGTGAGTTTCAAAAAATTCTGAAAATAAATCTGCATATAGCCAATAATGTATCCCACAAACGTGTAAAATATTAATTTCAAATACTTTATATTTTAAGCTACACAAAAAAGACAAAAATGCAGATCTGAGTAGTCATTTTCAAATCTACAAAAACATGTCAGATTTGTTATTTTTGTCTGGCTCAAAGTAAAAAGAATTTAGGGTTGAGATTTTTCATGATTGTGAGATGTATCACTAACAATCTACAGAATTATTTTTCAAATTTTATGATAAGTAATAAATATTTTTAAATATTTTTTAAAATAGCGAGAGCACTGGAGCTCGGGAGTCAAAAGCACTTTTCGCTTGATATACAGTTACCGTGTCACCAATGTTAATGGACGGGATGAACCTTTCCTCCTTCTAGCCGAAGCCTTGACGTGGAAAAACATTGAGGTACAATCACCTTCACGAAGCCAGAGGATCGGCGATTAGTACTACAGGGGAGCTACGGGGGTAGCGCATTGGTGTGTGTAGTAGTAACTCGTAGGTCACTGAAGTCTGAAGCTAGGTTCAGAAATCTCCTATCTATGCGCGGTAGTCTATTCTCCAGCCGAAGGTAGCCGAGCACCGTGTGAGCCCACAATTAAAAAAAGGTTGACCTCATGTAACCGATAGTAGATGCATTTGTTGGTTGTGTTCTTAGCGTTGAAATTTCTTTTGCACGGGATATATTTTCTCACATTAGGTGAAACCAGAGATAAGCAAGACAATGACATTATGTGAAACTAGATGATAGAATCTCGTGTTCGTTTCGCAAAGCCTAAGAAAAGGTTACGCGTTCAGATTAGGTGAAACTAGAGATAACAACATCAAATAGAAGATAGAGAGAGCTAATTCATGTATGATCACACTTCTTGTTTTATTAATTACAGATTGCAAGTCACATAGATTTCCTTATCGAAAAAAATGTCTCTTAGATTCATGAGGATGGAGTACCGTACCGAAGTTCATGTAACCGAGCATGAAAATGGGAAAAACATAACACCAATTGAAGACGATTCACCGAACTGCCCGGTGGGACGAGTGCCACTGGCCATGCCCGGACATCAGACAGGTCACCTTGACGGTGTGCCGCCGCCAACTTGAAGTGAATACTGGAAGATCACGCATTGCACGCAGGGGAAGCTCTGCGCCACGGGATGCGTGCTGATCGTGTTTGCCGGATGATCAGAGCCTCGTTGACAATCATCACAAACTAATTGGCAACAGAGACGCACACGCGGATATTGCACAGGGTAACCAAGCTGTCCTTCTCTTGCTCGCTGCTCAGTACGATTTGCTCGCTCTCCGAAGGGCGCAGCACGTATCTTTTTTTCGCGAAAGGGAAAGGTTATTGGCGTTTCTAGATCAGCGCAAACAGAGAAAGCGACCTTAACCAGATCATGGCAGTACCCTGTCTCATTCTCCGTCTCTGGACTGTCTCTAAGCAGCGTCCCGGATTCCAGTTTGAATAGTCGAGTATTATTTTTCCGACGACTATTTCATTGGGACAGATCTAGCAAGTCTAGGCTGTACGTGGATCATGGGCAGCCGCCGGTGCTGCTGTCAGTTCGTGATTGCCACAGCGGCATCGCTGCTCCAGGCTCCCAGCCGGCAGCTCATGCCACAGGAAGAAAACGCTGGCCTATCTCGGCTTTCGTTCACTGGCATAGTAGTGGCTGCAAGGACAGCAATAACGACACCACAAGTTTTTCTCGCCGACAACATCAACAAGCATACTTGAAACGCCTATACTCCTGCAACCTACCGGCAAATCCGACGGGATGTTGAAACAAAATGTACCGTACATAGAAGACATCCACGACGTGCACACGATCTACGTACATAGAAAACGCAACAAATTTGGCAGTTGCCAAAGGATGACCGTCACAATTCGCAAACGAGGGCTTCAAAAACCGATGATCAACAAGCTGTGTGCCCAGGAGTGGTTGGCCTCATGAGCCGCTGCCACCGGGTTCGCTGGCCAGCAGTCGACTTCTTCAAGGAACTGCAGCTCCACATGTCTTCCCATGAGGCGCTTCGGAAGCCGTTTCTGATGAGGGGACAACTTTTTGTTTTTGCAAGTCACTTACAAATAACAAATAGAATGGGAGAAAATAGCTTTGAATTTTTTTGTAATTTTAAATTGAGTGAATTCCACTTTTTACCCCGTAGTTCCGCATTTGTGACACTAATTACCCCATTGAATACAAAATCATATAGATTAGGCATTTTAGAACATTTGGACCATTGATTTCTGGTGCGTATTCATTGGGCAAGGTGTGAGGTGATTACCGACTTTCAAAAATATCAGTACAGGGACGAGGAATGGAACAATTGGATAAGAGAAGTCTGGACATAATCGTAGATGATGGCCTTCGTTATTTGCACATTTTGTCGCATCACATCGATGAAATACACCGGTCCTATCTTACAAAAACAAATAAAATGCTAAATTAGGGTAAAACCATGTTTAAAGACTCCTAATGCGATTTTTTTTTTTGTAAAAGTTGCACTAAATAGGGTAATATGTGTCACAAATGCGCAACTACGGGGTAGAAAGTGGAATTCACTCTTTTAAATTATTTAAAAATTCAAAATAAATTCTTGAAATATGTATATACATAAATGACATAAGAAATCCAAAAAAAAAAATCCCACATTCTAGTTGTTGTGTTTAAGTGATCTGCAAAATTTCAATTTCAAAGATTGTGTGGTGTGAGAGATATAAAAACAAGAAGTTGTTTTTTTCCGAAAGGAGAAGTTGTTTGAGAGAGAGAGAAAAAAGGGGGCTGGTACGAATCTTGATGTAGTATAGCAGTCTAGATATAAGACACACGATTGATGGCATGTCAAGGGCCCAATCGGCAGCTTCCGTACTAGCTCTGTAGATACATGTGCACGGCCAGGAAAACAAGAGCGCCGATTCCGTCGCTTGCACACAAGTTAAGTTCTTTTTTCTTGAAATAAACCATTTATATATTAGATCACCAAGCCGCCTCATTAAAAATCTTCCAGCCCCCTTAGATACACTGGAAGGAAAAGAGTGCATAAGAAACTTGCCGTCTTACTATCACAGGAGAGTTACATCATCGAGGAGAGGTTGGAGAAGAAAGCTAGGGGGTTCATCGACCCAATTACAATCACAATCATCTAGACTCAATGCAAAACCTAGCAGTATCATGGACTACTTTGTTTATCTCCCTCCTACAATGACTATATTCAACCGTACCAATACTTCCCACCACAGAGATTATCTCAGCATAAATGTCTATCGCATCATTCCAAATTCTTTCCGCACCCGAGCAGTACTGTATGACCTCCAGAGAATCAGACTCAACTTCCACCATGGTGAAGCCCATATTCATAGCCAATTTTAATCCGTGGAGCAGGGCCAAGGCTTCTGCCATCGACGCCGATCTCACATGCGGTATAAAGGTCGCTGCAGCTGCAATGAAAAGACCCAGGTCATTTCTTAGAACGGCTGCATCCACATTTACTTTTATAAACCGACACCGGGGTCGTAACCATTTATTGGCCGTACTCATATTACCCTGGGGTTTTGCTTTTAAAGCATTAGCTGTAATCGCCCGAATAGAGGTGACACATTTGAACACAGGTGGTACTTGTTCGCCATGAGAACGACACCTTCTTAGCCACCAAATATACCATGCAGTCACCGCAAATAGCTCTCTCATATGGATCGAGTCAAAACCTGGGGCAGGACCTTGGGGCGCATTAAGAAGTGATCCAAGAATTTGAGAACCTGAGCGTCCTGGTAGCATAGCAGCATAGACTTTATCCTCAACACCCAGCCCCTTGCAGATTTGCTCAGTCTCATTACAAGTAAACACCATATGTCTTACATCTTCATTTTCCAATTTGCATACTGGGCATAGACCATCAGTACCAATATGCCGCCTAAACAAAACAGTTTTTAGTGGCAAGACACCATGGAGAATCCTGCAGCAGTATATTTTGACTTTTGCAGGTACATCAAGATTCCAAAGTATTTTCCACGTCGAATTATTCAGAGGAGTACCCGCTATCAGCGATCTACAAGAGACCCCATTAAACTGATGTCGCCATTCTGTGTGATATGCGGACTTGACAGAAAAGTTGCCCGATCTAGTTCCCCTCCACGAAAGCCATTGTCATACAAGGGAATCTGGAGAATTCTATTTGCATCAATGGGGTGAAAAATGTTGAGAATCAACTCTTGATCCCACTGTCCCGTGTAAGGATGAATCAGTTCAGAGACTCTTGTAAGGATGGAGTCACCTCTGGGGGATATAATTTTCCTGTTTGGGCTAGCTGGAACCCAGGGATCAAACCATATGTTAATGTTTTCACCACTTCCAACTCTCCAAATGCAGCCTCTTTTAAAGGTTTGGATCCCAGAAACTATACTCTACCAGGTGAAAGAAGATCCATTTTTTGGTCCAGCCATAAGTATATCTTCATTGGGATAATATTTAGCTTTGAGCACTTTAGCACATAATGAATTTGGGTTATCAATGAGTCTCCACACCTGTTTCGCTAGCGTGGCCAAATTAAAAGAGTGAAGGTCCCTGAAACCCATACCACCCTCCTTCTTTGGAAAACACATTTCCCACCAGGCATATCAATGCATCTTCTTCCCCTTATCATCATCTCCCCACCAGAACTGAGCAATGATATCAGTAATTTTCTTGCATATATTCTTTGGAAGAAGAAACACAGACATAGCATATATAGGAACTGACTGGATAACTGCCTTAATCAGGATTTCTTTACCTCCAATAGATAGCATTTTTTCCTTCCATCCCTTAATTCTATGTAGAGCTCTCTCCACAAAATGCTTAAAAAAATCACTCCTATCTGCACCTACCATTGCAGGGAGCCCCAGATATTTATCAGAGATAGCTTCTGTATTAATGTTGAGAGTATTGCACATATCAACTTTGACTTCAACATTGGTATTTGGGCTGAAGTAGATACTGGACTTGTTTGCACTTATCAATTGTCCCGAAATAGCACAGTAAGAGTCAAGAGCCAGTTGCAACGAGATTGCATTGTTCATATCTTCCTTCAAGAGAATCAAGGAATCATCAGCAAAAAGTAAGTGAGAAACTGATGGTGCATTTCTGCACACCTTAACCCCTTCTATGCCACCAACCTCCTCGGCATGCAACAACACACTTGATAGACCTTCTGCACATAAAAGGAACAGATAAAGAGACAAAGGATCCCCTTGCCGAATACCTCTAGTAGGAGTAAACCCATCTGTAAACTGGGAATTATAACGAACATAATAGGAGACCGAAGTAACACAAGCCATAATCAGTTCCACCCATTGCTCATGAAAACCAAGTCTGATCATCATATGCTTAAGGAAACTCCACTCCACTCTGTCATATGCCTTATGCATGTCCAGCTTCACCGCACAAAGACCAACTTTCCCCTGTCTTTTATTCTTAATTTTATGCACACATTCATAGGCAACTAGAACATTATCAGTGATCAACCTACCAGGAACGAAAGCACTTTGAGTTGGAGAGATAATATCTGGTAGAATCACTTTCAATCTTGAGGCCAACATCTTCGATATAATTTTGTAAACCACGTTAAACAGGGAGGTAGGCCGAAACTGTGCAACTTCCTCCGGGTTATCAATTTTTGGAATCAGAACAATGATGGTTTCATTCCATCCATTTGGTATCAGTTGATCATTAATAGCTTTAAGAACAGCCACTGTGATCTCCTCCCCAATAACATGCCAGAACTTTTTATAAAAAATGCATGCAGTCCATCCGGTCCAGGGGCTTTAAGATCGCCTATACTGAAAACCACCTTTTTAACTTCATCAGCCGAGAATGGAGCAGTCAACATATCATTCATCTCCGGAGTAACCTTGGGGATAACCTTCTCCATAAATGCCGGAACAATAGCAGGATTGTCCGTAGAAAACAGGTTAGTAAAATAATTCACAATCATAGGATTTAATAAATCATTACCTTCCACAAAATGGCCTGTCGGGTCCTTAAGTTGCTTAATATGGTTCTTCTTTTTCCGAGCCGAAGCAAATCTGTGGAAAAATCCCGTATTCTTGTCACCATCCTGTAGCCAGTTAGCTCTAGATCGTTGTTGCCACCTAATCTCCTCTTGCTCCTGAATTTTTTCAATCAGTTTAGCTAAGTGATGCTTATTCAGATCAGTTTCAGCTGTTATCGGGCCTCTCATGAAGATTTCCAAGTCTCGCTGGGCCTTGCGCAGGATTTGCTTGGGCCCCTTCAGCACCGTCTGGTCCCATTCATGCATTGCTCCCGTCCAGAGAGGTTTATTAAGGCTTTTATCAGGGTTCATCAGCCCATCATACTCCTCGATGCAAACAATGTTCTGTCGAAATAGCCATGGCTCTCCTTCTTTTATCTTCAGCCAATCTCACAGACAAAAGCATTGCACCGTGAATAGATTCCTTTCAAGGTGATTAAACTCAATCTGCTGGGCCGGGGACCACGCGTTCCACATATGATTCTCAAAGGTTAAGGGACTAAAATTATTCGCTGTGTAAACCCTTGCTAAAGCCATCCACTTCATACCTTGTTTTGGTGCAGATTCCTCTTCCTCAAAAACCAGGTCGTCCAATTCGTCATCCTCAATACCAAGCCTATTCAGCATGTCTCCGATCGCCTCTTCCTTCTTGCTTCCAGATCCACTAGCTTGATTGCTTGAGTTTGGTGGACTTGCCATGATGAGATCGCCGAACGGATGGAGTAAAACCAAACCCTAGGTTCGCCCAGGGGAGTCTGTCAAGCGAACAGAGAGAAGCGCTGCGAGGAGACTCAGGCAGAGACAAGAACGGGCCCAGAAGATCCTGCCCGATCGCGAGATGAATCAACCCTCGCCGGTGGAAGCCCCGTCAACGAGGTCTGGAACCCTAGATCGCCTCGGGGCGCCTATACTAGGTCTTTCTTTCCAGACGGATTGGTGTGTCTAGCCTGCTAACTTAAAACCTCAAGAACTCTACACAAGTTAAGTTCTAGTATCACGCTCGCCTATATGCCTAGTGAGATAGGTAAATAAGAATTGGTATGCAATAGTACCAAGTACCAAGCATGTGATCAGCGTGAAGTGAAGGGAGAGGTAATTGCGTATAACGTACGTCGTCCATAAATTACGGGCTTATATACACATCCAAAGAGGCGTAGTACGAATTAATATGTGAAACACATTGCTAGTTTCTACGTATGCTCTGGTCATGGCGAATTCTTGGACAAGGACATTCCCATGGCATTCTGCCGTACATTTATCTGTGTTGATATTAGTATGCATATGTAGGCTTGGGATGCACTAGGAAATCATGTCTATTTTTTGTAGTTGCAGAGTCGACGAACTCAGCGCCATTGCTTGGAACACACATCGAGCAATAGCAACAGAGAGATATATTCAGTGCACTGTACCGAGCTTTACGTTTGCTTTCCATTCTTTTCTATTCTGCGGGTACGTCTGCTTCTCTTTTTTTTCGAGAGTACGCCAAAAACGTACCATATCTTTATAGAAGGTATAGGTTTGAGTACAAGAACGGCACCACTCGCTACAAGCAACGAGGGTAACCCCACACAACACCGGCTACAGACCAAACAACCACAACACAAAGCACCTGTCCTAAGCAAAGAAACCAAGCCACGTCTCGACCGACGCCAGGCACCTCCGTAGATGAACAACTCCGAAAAGGCCTTCCTTGTCGATGCACCATCCGAAGGAGATCAATGGCAGGACTTGGTCGTACCCAAGAAGCTGTCCTCAAGAACATGCCAGCAATGGCGTGCATAGCGCCCTGGAGAACTGCCGCGGACCGCTGCGCCACCGGATTAAAGCCGCAAGGGACCTCTGCATCGTGTCTTCTCGCACGAACCTCTCAATAGAGTCACAACGTCGACGACGCTGCCATCGTGCCGATCCGCATTGGATCGAGGATTTCGCCCGAAGACGACCAAACTCCAACAGGGTAGGGAGATGCCGACACTCCACGGCGACGCCTCCAAGAAGGGGAACGACGCCCACGGGCGCCGTCGCCACCGGCCCGACCCAAGCCGGGCAAGACTTTCGTCCGAGTCATCAACCATCTCCGAAAACCTAGAGCATGGGCAGAGCGCCCTTGAGCCTCTCACCGCTGCCGCCACAGTGCCTCAACGATGAAGTCGCAAAAAACTGCAAACCACTCCGACACACCCCGCAAAGTTGAAGATCCGATCAACCTTCATCTCCCTCCAGCCCGGCCAGGCACCGCAGCCTCCACACTCCCCTCCAGCTGGAGCAACGCTGCTCGCGGTGGACCTCGCCCACTCCAGGCGCCCACCCACATCCAGCTCGCCCTGGCCCAGCAGGCCCAGATCGGGCCCAGGAAGCCCAGATCGGGCCCGCACTCCAGCCTCCGCTCTCCGCTGCCGGGCGACGCAGACTGCGCCGGACTCAGAGGCGGAGGACCTCTGCTCGCCGAGGCTCTCCCCGGCCGAGCTTCTCCGTGCCACCACCTCCCGCACCGGCCGCACCCGGAGCCTCCCGACGGCGCCTCTGCTCCGCTCCGCCGCCAGCTTCCGCTACAGGCCTCGCCGGCCTCCGCCATGGCGCCGCTCCGCAACCCCTCCCCGGATCTCCGCCGTGCGTCGCAGGGCCCGCGAAGCCCCCGCGCCACCGACCGCACTAGCCCACTGCGCCGCCCATGGCGTCCCGCCTGCGCACGTAGGGGATCCGCCGGGGCGCGCCCGCCCGCGCCCGCCATCTTCGACGGCCAGACGTGGCTGCCACCGCCGGCCCTGGCGGCGGCAGCGGCCGGAGGAGGGGATCCCGGCGGCGGCTCTAGGGTTTGGTGGGCGTCGCCTCCGGAGTCGCCCGTGCGTGGCGACCCGGGAGGGAGTTTTTTTCGGTACGTCTGCTTCTCATTCCTTTTGACATCATCTAGCTTTAGATCACCAACAGACACTAGAGACAATAGTGTATAGCCTCTGCAATGACTTGGCATCATAGATCTGTAGAACTTTGGTACCCTTTATAGTTATGTTACTATGGACCGATCATGTATCTTTAGACTACAAATGTTATTGTCCTTGTCTTAGTAAATTCAAGATTAATCCAGTTTCTAAATTTGTTCAGTGTGTCGAGTTAAGTTATTTACAAAAATTGTTGAGTCGTGAATCAATTAGATTATCAATAATGCATGCGCGACTGCAAAAGGGATGGTGTGCAAATTTTACACGGTGCAAAACATCGTGTGTCACTGAATTTTTATCTCTATGCTTCTTCCTCTAGCGAGCTGGTAGAGATCTTAGCTGACAGGTTTTAGTCTCTATGATACACGTTGAACATAAGCCAGAAATTTCCGTCATTTTTATTCACACCATAATCGTACGTGACATGTTTTAGCTGACTTGAAAATGATATACTAGAACATAGTTCACTCAAGTGATAGGTCCAATTAAACTCAAATTAATTCATCTAGGTGCTTTGGTTTATCGGAAGCAGCCGAGCTGTTGGTTTACGATTCAAAATTTTGTAAGTAGTAAAGAAACTTAGTTCAACTATAGCATCTAATTGTGCACTTGTAGTAAAGAGAATCTCTCCGCCACACCTTAAGTGCTGTCGTGCCCAGCGAGGGTTACCAGATGAACTTTTTTTTTTGAAACGGAAGAGATGAACAAATTAAGTCTTGTAGATGATCATCACAAACTAATTAGTGACTGACAGGCCCACATGGCTATTCAAAGGGGAATAATACTGTACTCCTATATACAGGTGACGGGGCGAGCAAGCAAACCAACCAACCTGAGTCCTGCTTCCGTGCTCCCCCTCTTGAAACTTCTTAAGGGCATTTTGGTCTAAGGTACTTATCTAGTACGGTAGAATCCATCCGATCTGACGCCCCTAATTACGCCAAGAAAAACTGAAACTGCGCCTGCAACCGTTCAGATCGACCATACACCCACTTTCATCAACCGTCACGTACCACTAATTCTCCCCTAACCTGCAGCTGGATGCAGTGGCGGAGCTGTAACAAAATTTCTGGGCGGGCCAGGCTGCAGGAAAGTGTTTATTTTTTCCATAAACATTGGCATTTTTGGGCCGGCCCAACAAGATTAACGAAGGATGGACCAAATGCTGGGCGGGCCATGGCCCGGGACGACCCCAACGTAGCTCCGCCCCTGGCTGGATGCACTACGGGAACCAGTCAAGGTGCCGACGGCCGGCGGCCGTCGGCACAGTTTGTTTTGCCTTCGGCATAGGCTTGTGCCGACGGCAGCCGTCGGCACCTTGCCGTCGGCACAATAACGCCTCGGCACAGTCAAAGTTGCCGTCGGCACGGGCCGGCCGTCGGCACGGCATCTCGTGCCGACGGCAAAGCCGTCGGCATAGAAATAACGCCGTTTGGTAATTCTGGCTCGAATTTTTTCAAAAAAAAAATTTAAAAATTTTTTCAAATTTTTTTTTTCATATTTTTTTATCCCAATTTTTTTAATCTCTCACATACACCATTTCTCTAACTACACTTAATATTGGGTCAAATTCCACTCATGGTCAAACTTCCCGGTCAGTCACCCATCCTCACACTACTCCACCCCTAGCACGCTTAACTTCTTGGTTCCATTTAGACTAGATTCCATGAAAGAAATGACACCTTGTTGACAATAATACCATATCAATACTATTAACCCTTATTACTTGATGTTGCACATCATTATTTTTTGAATTCCAAACAATTACCTACATAAACTACAAGAATAAGTATATTAATCTTGAATTCAAATGGACAATAAAATGATTTATTTTTTTCTTTTTTATTTAATATGGAATAATTAATATCTTTAAATATGTAAATCAAAATTTGACAAATAATATGTCTAAATCGATTAGAAAAATGAGAGGAATCCAAATATGACATCTATATCATATTTTGAATCTAAAAATATTTTTTCCAAAAAATCTTGAGCATTAGATCATGTACCAGTATTTCAAATCTGGCCGGCCTCCTACCGATTCAGCAGGAATTTGTCTTTTTTATGGGGGGTGGACAGAAAGGTTTCAGATACACCGGTTGAGAAATTTTGCATCTTAGTTGGTCTAGTATTTTTTAAAAATGTGTTGGTACCAATGTCAATCTTTAATTTGGTGGTTGCTTCACAAAACACCCCGTTTTCGGCACCTAAAAAATGGAAAATGTTTTTTCGTGCGATAAAATGGAAAACTTCCTCCTGCAATATCGTAAGACATCCCAAGATGCACATGTGTGCACAATATGGGCACATTATCACAAACTATGCCGTGATTCTATCCATAACATGGTCGTTTGACCTAAATGTCATGAAACCTCAAACATGATAGCTCATTTTGTGAAGGATTTTTTGTGATGTTCGCAATTTTCCAACTTTAATATTTTTCCTTGCAACTATGACACATGATATGACACCACGCGAAGGTTTCACATTGTTTGGATCGTTTTCGATTTTTTTATGCCCGTTTCAAACTATATTCAAAACGGCGGGCAAGAAGATCCTTTGCCCGGGCCTGAGGCTCGCCAAACTTGCACTGGATCTCTGATGAAATAGCATGTTGTGAATCTAAAAATGATTTTTACAAAAAATCTTGAGCAATATTTCATGTACCTGGAGTTCAAATCTGGTCGGCCTCCTACCGATTCGGCAGGAATTTGTCTTTTTCATGAGGGGTGGACAGAAAGGTTTCAGATACACCGGTTGAGAAATTTTGCATCTTAGTTGGTCTAGTATTTTTTAAAAATGTGTTGGTACCAATGTCAGTCTTTAATTTGGTGGTTGCTTCACAAAACACCCCGTTTTCGGCACCTCAAAAATGGAAAATGGTTTTTTCGTGCAATAAAATGGAAAACTTCCTCCTGCAATATCGTAAGACATCCCAAGATGCACATGTGTGCACAATATGGGCACATTATCACAAACTATGCCGCGATTCTATCCATAACATGGTCGTTTGACCTAAATGTCATGAAACCTCGAATATGATAGCTCATTTTGTGAAGGATTTTTTGTGATGTTCTCAATTTACCAACTTTAATATTTTTTCTTGCAACTATGACACATAATATGACACCACGCGAAGGTTTCACATTGTTTGGATCGTTTTCGATTTTTTTATGCCCGTTTCAAACTATATTCAAAACGGCGGGCAAGAAGATCCTTTGCCGGGCTCGAGGCTCGCCAAACTTGCACTTGGATCTACGATGAAATAGCATGTTGTGAATCTAAAAATGATTTTTACAAAAAATCTTGAGCAATATATCATGTACCTGTAGTTCAAATGCGGTCGGCCTCCTATCGATTCGGCGAGAATTTGTCTTTTTCATGAGGGGTGGACAGAAGGTTTCGGATACACCGGTTGAGAAATTTTGCATCTTAGTTGGTCTAGTATTTTTTAAAAATGTGTTGGTACCAATGTCGAGTCTTTAATTTGGTGGTTGCTTCACAAAACACCTCGTTTTCGGCACCTCAAAAATGGAAAATGGTTTTTCGTGCGATAAAATGGAAAACTTCCTCCTGCAATATCGTAAGACATCCCAAGATGCACATGTGTGCACAATATGGGCACATTATCACAAACTATGCCGCGATTCTATCCATAACATGGTCGTTTTACCTAAATGTCATGAAATCTCGAACATGATAGCTCATTTTGTGAAGGATTTTTTGTGATGTTCGTAATTTTCCAACTTTAATATTTTTCCTTGCAACTATGACACATAATATGACACCACGCGAAGGTTTCACATTGTTTGGATCGTTTTCGATTTTTTTATGCCCGTTTCAAACTATATTCAAAACGGCGGGCAAGAAGATCCTTTCCCCGGGCCTGAGGCTCGCCAAACTTGCACTGGATCTCTGATTAAATAGCATGTTGTGAATCTAAAAATGATTTTTACAAAAAATCTTAAGCAATATATCATGTACCTGTAGTTCAAATCTGGTCGGCCTCCTATCGATTCGGCAGGAATTTGTCTTTTTCATGAGGGGTGGACAGAAAGGTTTCAGATACACCGGTTGAGAAATTTTGCATCTTAGTTGATCTAGTATTTTTTAAAAATGTGTTGGTACCAATGTCAATCTTTAATTTGGTGGTTGCTTCACAAAACACCCCTTTTTGGCACCTCAAAAATGGAAAATGGTTTTTTCGTGCGATAAAATGGAAAACTTCCTCCTGCAATATCGTAAGACATCCCAAGATGCACATGTGTGCACAATATGGACACATTATCACAAACTATGCCGCGATTCTATCCATAACATGGTCGTTTTACCTAAATGTCATGAAACCTCGAACATGATAGCTCATTTTGTGAAGGATTTTTTGTGATGTTCGCAATTTTCCAACTTTAAAATTTTTCCTTGCAACTATGACACCATGCGAAGGTTTCACATTGTTTGGATCGTTTTCGAATATTTTATGCCCGTTTCAAACTATATTCAAAACGGTGGGCATGAAGATCTTTTTCATTTTAAATATTTCAAGTTTGATATTTTTCCAAGATAGAACTTATTTTTCTGAAAATTTTGATATATTATTTGTATTTTTCTGAATTATAATGATTTAGTTATGATTTTTTAAGATTAATGTCGTAAAATGGAAAATAGCTATGCCGACGGCTTTGCCGTCGGCACGAGAGCTGAAATATATGCCGACGGCTTTGCCGTCGGCACAGGCGCTGACGCTGTTAGCTCGCCGTCACGGCGGAGAGGCTATGCCGACGGCCGAGACCGTGCCGACGGTTGCCGTCGGCACGGACCTTCATGTGCCGACGGTTTACCTGTGCCGACGGCTGACCTGCTGGCCTGGCCAGAACGAGTCCTGTGCCGACGGCCCCGATATTTTGCCGTCGGCACAGGATCTGGCCGTCGGCACCTTGACTGGTTCCCGTAGTGATGTCGCCGGCCAAGCTGCTCACCACCGTGAATGGTCCGGCCGCCAAGCTGCTCGCCGTCATGAATGATCCGGCCGCAAACCTTAACTGTTTTCTTAACATGCTGCTAGATATACCGGTCTTGCGGCCGGCCGCACGCACGTGTACACGTTGCCGGCCGAGCAGCTCCGGTACGTGTATCTAGACTTCATGGCATCAACCAAGCTGGCCGCCGGGCGTGCTGATAGTTCATGTCGTCGGCTGTGCTCTCTCCGCCGATGGCCACATGCACGCGTACGTGGACATCACGTCGCCGGCCGACCTGCTCGCCGTAGGCACTTGTACATGAATTTCAGAGTCGTGGCTGACAAGGACGGTATACGGATAAAATAGTACAAGCGCCCGTATATTTATGAATTTGGGCAATACGGGTTTTAGTGCTTAACACAAAATTAACACTACGCAAAAAAACACAAAATTAACTAATGACGATCATACCCTTAATTATGAAGGGGTATAGAGTAATCTCGACCCTTGATGTGTTTAGGGGGGAGCACTGAAGCAGAAGCGAACCAACCTGGCATGCCCTCCCCTCGCCCGCCCTCAATATGATCCGTTCGCTTCTTTCTTGGAAAAACGAAACATATCGATGGAGGATTCCGTAGTGGTAAGTGTCGATCGGTGGAGGATTCCATAGTGGTGAGTGTAGATCATGACGGTTCTACGACTTCAACGCACTACCAGAAATGATCCTTGGCGCACGGCAAAAAATAGGTAGACGGCAACGCGGATCTTTCCCATGCGGGTGTCTTGACGAACGGCAACGTGCTTTGCCGTGCAAATTGGGGCCGGCGCACGACAACGACTCTTTGCCGAGCCAGGCTTTGCCGTCCGTCCTTTGCCGTGCCCTGGTGCACGGCAAAGACGTTGCCGTGTAAAAAGTGGCCTTTGCCGTGTAATATGGGTGCACGGCAAAGAAGCCTTTCCGGTAGTTACAGATTTGTTTCTGCATGCTACCGCTAGCATGCCCAGTGCTGATGTAGCGTCTACCGACCCATATCTTGCCAGGTGGCATATATGCTGACTTGTGAGTGTTCACCCTGGGCATATGGGTATGCCGAGAAGTTTCGCACATAGGTATGCGGGTGTCTTGACGCATGGCAACTAACCTCATTCCGGTTAGCCAACAGGCTCGTCAGGTGGCAGTCGACTTCTTTTAGTGACTACCGCTCCACACATCTCCTTATGAGGCCGTTTGGAAACCGTTTAGGTGGTCACTTACGAGTCTCCTCTTGTCAGTGTCATCTGTTGCTCCGGTAGTAACCCTTTTAGTAGCCATGTATGATCTAATACGTAGGCGGACCTGATAAATTGTGCTGACGCTGATCAGTTGGTGTGGTGGTGGAATGAAGATATGACATTATTTTGGTCTAATCAAGGGCTACTGTCTATGCAAATACTTGCTAAACTCGCTCCATTTCAAAATATTATGTCATTATCCGAACATGCTAGCACGGCTGGGAATGAGAGAGCAACAATTGCGTCACACAAATCAAGTTCTGGGATCACACTGGTCCATATCACAGCTGAGATAGATAGGTCAAAAATTTATACACAGTACCAGCCATTTACTGTCCCCAATAAAACATTTGATGTGTGTGAAGAGTTATGTTTATGTTGTGTGATCTGACTAAAGGTTGTTGCACAGATAATTGCATATGTACGTATAATCCATAAATTACTGAACCGGGGCATATATATATATATACATTCAGAGAGCGCACTATGATTGTGTGAAACACATTGCTAGTTTTTGCACATGCTCTGGTCACGACGAATTCCTGGAAAGGACCTACCCATGGCATTCCCCCGGACATTTATCTGCGTACATATTAGTCTCTGCATATGTAGGATTGGGATGCATTAGGAAATCATGTCTATTTTTCTCGTCCCAACTACTAACCAATAGTCTCAAAGGGCCAAACAATGGTAGTTGAAAATTAGAATCATCTAGTTCTAGTTTCACCACGCTGTGGCAACATCTAATTGATGATTATGATGTACACCGTGCAACCGTGGGAACAAGAAGCTAGGACCCGAGGGTATTTAGAACGCATCATCTAGCTTTAGATCACCAAGAGAGATGCTAGAGACAATAGTGCCCAACGTTGCCAATGTATTGACATCCAAGATCAATAGGGTTTGCTACGATGTCTAGTTATATGTAACCATAGGCACATCATGAATGTTTTGACTTGCAAGAGCTATTGTGCTTTCTTTAGTAAATTCAAGGTTAATCTAGTTCTTGAGGTGAGTTGTTTTCAAAATTGTTCAGTTTCTAGAGATGAGTTACTTTACGAAATTGTTGAGTCATGAATCAACTAGATTGTCAATTCTGCTTGATTCACAACATGAAAATTGAGAGAAGCCAAACTGGAAGGGCCTATTTGGTTCCGTGAGCCTTTTTTTCATCCTGTTCAACATGGAAAATTTGAGCCTATTTCCCCCTCAAGCAGGCTTGGAGCCCCGTTATGCACATTGGTTGGCTGGCTACAGACACTTGTCTTGCAAGAAAGGTGAAAATGAAGAATGTTATTTGGTTCACTTCATTCCAGCTATTTGGGCTAGGCTCATGCAACAAATGGTGTCTTGTGTGCAAAAGGGCTGGTGTGCAAAATTTCTGGAAGGTTACCCAATGCAAAACTTCGTGTGCTATTCTGATTTTTTTCTCTGTCCTTCCTCAAGCGAGCTGAGAGAGATGCTAGCCGACGGTTTTGTCTCTATGGCACTCTTATTTTACCCGTTTGATATCTGCGTGGAACCTAGCCAGAAATATCCATTCCTTCTCATCTCAACCCCATGGCAATTGGCACCACAATAGTATGTGACATGTTTTTGCTGACTAGAAAATGATATGCTAGGACATAGTTCACTCAAGCAATAATGCTAGAGTTACGGGAAGAATCTTACGGGATAAGGGCATGTACAATTGTGATATCTTAGCAATGCCACGTAGGATAAATGCTGACGTGGAGGAAAGAGAAAGTCAAAAAAAGACTTTGTTTTCTCTTAGTTAAGAGATGATCTCTTAGCACAATCTGTCTCACCACATATTTAGGATGTCTAGTTTCTAAAGATAAAACAAAAATAACCCATTGTACATCATATTTTACTGTTATACCTAGATTACATGCCACACTTAAGATAAGATGGTCGTATCAACTATAGCACGTGCCCTTACGGACTGACCTGGGTGAATTCTTTTGGTTCAACTTTGGTAGCCTCCCGTGATTCCAGGGGCGTAACCTCTCCCCTAAGCTCCACCTTATCCCGTAAGCTTCATTACGTAACAAACTTCCCGTAACTCTGGCATTATTGTTCACTCAAATGGTAGGTACAATTAAACTCGATCAAATCAATTCATTTGGGTGCTTTTGTTTATCGGAAGCAGCAGAGATGTTGGCTCGCGATTCAAAATTTTGTAAGTAGTAAAGAAACTGAATTAGTTCAGATGTACCATCTCGCTGTGCACTACTTGTACATTTTGTCTCTCGGATCTGTGGCAGGATGTCAACGTGCACCCTGTCTTGCACATTCAAGCATGTGGGTATACCTTCTTTAAAATTTAAAACAGTTAATAATACATGTCCTCGATGCGAAAAAATATATGAATTCCACAAGTTGTAGCGTATTGACCTAAGTACCGATCGATGCATTTCATTTGTGGATGCTCCTAGAGCGCTCGTACATAAGCTGCCACTGTCATCGAGCATGCTCTGTGGGAAAAAAACAAAGGACTACTTAAATCGAGTTGGACGTGGGATAACGAGATCCACAATGGCCGAAACAAAGCGCCACTGACCGGGAGCATCATCTACAGACACAGGTCAACTTGACAGTGTACGCCGCCATAAAAACCACCAACTTGAGCTAGCATAGTGAAAAATAACAAGCGCGTTACATGCGCGGCGGGGAGGCAACTTAGAGAGGTTACAAAAATACAAGCTGATCAAATTAAGGGCTTCTCCAGAGCGGCTCTATCCAATCACGCGTTACATGCACGGCGGACTATTTTGTTCTTCGTATTTGCTCTTTTTGCCGTCATTGGCGCAGAATAAAAACTACCTGTGATTAATACTTCTTTTTTTTTTGTCTAAAATGACCATTTTTACACAAATGGTTAAAGGATTACATAAGCTAAACTACGAAGGTTGTATCTACTCGTCATCGCGCGACCTACTGCGGTCGGGGCACCTCGCCCGCCTACTGGCCGCAGATGTGCCCTAACGGTCCGACATCGTCGGAGCTCAACGACCTCACGCTTGTCCCGAGCACGGTGGCGACCATGCTGGCTTCCTAGTGGCGGAAGGTGCGCTCCACGGACTTGGGCGACATCACTCATGTGGAGACGCGACCCCTCCTCCTCCTTGCGTCGCACCTGACCCTCCTCTAGAGCGGGTCCTAAACGCACCCTTTTTGCCTGCTAGGCCGCCTCCATGTCGGCGTCGTAGCAAGCTTGGTCCCGCGCCATGAACTCCAACGCCTCAGCCATTGTCATGGCCACCTTCTCTATCTCCCGGATCTCCAAGTCCAACCGTGGCTTCTCCCGTCACCTCGCCTCCAACACCTCCTCCCACACCGTGCCTTGAAGCATTGCTAGGGATGATAGCTCGGCCGCCCACATGTGTGCTCTACGGTTGATGTGGGCCTTCTTTGCTGCCACCCTGGCTAGGCGGCGCTCGACATCCCTCGGGACACTCTTGGGCGACGCGAGCAGCGCCCGCTGCTCGTCGGTCATGTCCATGGCCTCGTCGGTGCCGAAGTTGTCGATGTCGTCGTTGTTGAGGTCGACAGAATTAGCTTCGATGGGTGCGGGTCCTTGCCGAAGGTCTCTTCTCATCGAGTCGGACTCTCCAGTTGAATTGGCCGCTCTAACCGCTAAAACCTGTTGCGCTGCATCAGTTAGTAGGTCTACCCCAACTTGCGCGTCGAGCAAATCAACCGACAGTGCTTGACGATCCAATCTGGTTCGACAACATGGCCGTTCATGTTTCCACGCCCCCAATCAATGTTTTCCTTTGTTGATGGTGTCGCTTCGGCCTCTGCTTTGCTCGGCCCTTACGCTGTGCGTAATGAACCTTGCTCGCTCTGTCCTACGCACCGATAGAAGCCCGCCACCCACCAGAACCACCATCATCTCGCCTTCCTCTATAGCATCCGCACCATGAAGCCAATATGTTGTGGATATACTTCATAGGTATACCATCGACATGGTCCGATTCCGACAAGCCCGGGTGGCCCACAGATGGTGGTGATGGCATATGGCCCACCGGGCGGCCGAGTTAATTTTGATCAAGATGGAAGATGTCCAGCCCAGGAGCAGGGAGCCGGATCCGACCGACATTGAGGAGGAACCCGGATCCACGGAGGCCCATTAAGGGACCCGGATCCGGTACGACATAGATGGAAGGGCAGATCCTTGGCGTACACGGCAAGACATTGTACCGTAGTTAGGTAACTTCGTATCCGGGTAGGACTCTCCATGTAAACCCTAGATCCGTGCGCCTTTATAAGCCGGATCCCGGGAGCCCTAGAGGCAAGACAACAACTCATTGTAACATCGCGAAAGCGCCCAGATAATTCCAGACAAGCAGCAGTAGGCCCTGTCATCGAGCAGGTGTTCCGAAGCTGGGTAAATCGTGCACCACCGTCTCGAGTGCTCTCCGCCCTATGGCCCCTACTTCTTCCCCCCCTCGTGAGGATCCCTCCTCCGAGGTACCGTCGATTAGGCAACGACAGTTGGCGCCCACCGTGGGGCCAGCGGCGTCTGGAGGCCGGAACCGGGAGGGTTCTACCTTTGGAAGCGTCGACGACAAAATCGCCGAGCGACATGTCTTGAACGCCGGTAACTTTCCGATCGTCCCTCTGGACGAGTTCTGGATTACGGCTAAGACAAATCCCGACAAGTTCTTCATCATCCCAATCGGCGGGATACACATCTTCATCTGCGAGACCGTCAGTTCCGACGGAAACAAACGGGTAAGTACTACAGCTACGACCGCTGCTGAGCTGGACGCAGCTGCAAAGATTCGATCTGAGTTGCTGGACCTTCCCAAGGAAAACTCCGCCTTAGATCAGAAAATTTCAAATCCTGGTTTTGGTAGTCGGATCCGCACCTATATTTTGGTAGCCGGATCCATACCTATTTTTTGGGTTGCCGGATCCGCACCTCAATTTTTGGGTAGCCGGATCCGCACCTCAATTTTTAGGAGCCGGATCCATACCTATTTTTGGTAGCCGGATCCGCACCTATATTTTTGTAGCCGGATCCATGCCAAAATTTTGGTAGGTGGATCCGCACCTAAATTTTTGGAAGTCGGATCCACACCTAAATTTTGGTAGGTGGATCCGCACCTACAGGACCACTGCGACAATCAATCTCGCACCGGCTTGACGAAACGCCGAAGAAAAACTGCCACGACCGACGTTGACTCCGCTCCAAACAGCTAAGTCCCTATTTATATTTAATATTTTAAAATTTTATGATCATGAGATTAAGATTGGTTCACTCATATCCTGAGTCTTTTACCGCTTTCACTTTTGGTCATATCTTTCACACGATTTGCCTCGCGCTCGTGAAAAACTTTGTACTGTTTTTGCCTCTTAAGGCTCCAGTACGCTGCAAAAATTCCGCTTTCGGGCGTTAGCTTAAGTTTTCTGGCCTACACGTTTTCTGTTGTTTTATGTGTGGATTCCTTAGTAGTGACATCTCGGTACTTAAAGCCGGCCTCTGTTTCGAGGTTCTTGATTGTTTCGCTATTAAGCGCTATCGCCTCAGCGAGATGTTCTGTGTTTAAAGTTTGCCGTCTCGCGAAAAGTCAAGCATATAAACCAGAAGAACGGATAAACCAGCACTTGCTTAAAACATATAATTTACATTAACTGTTCAAGATAGTCGAGTTTTTTCCGCCTTGACAGTTTTATGTTGTTCAACTCGCTGCATAGTTTCAGCTTTAAAACATTTGTTCAAAGGCCGTTTTTGTTCCGCCTTACATTTGTTCGTTGAACATGATCAAAGAAACAATTTAATACAAATATGTTTTTATGTTTATGTATCAGGTACATGACACTTGGACGTATAACAGTCCTCGATTTAAGGTGTTTTCAAGCAGATCTATCACCGCGCGAAGCCCCAGGGGAAGCTAGCCGGATCCAATGAGAGAAGGTTAGGCGGATTCATGGCGTGCACAGCTGGAAAAGCAACTTGAGTCTTGATTCCGCTATGCTTAGCCGGAACCAACCCTCGGGGGCTGCGGTTTGATCTTAGGTGAAAAGTGTATTTCCTTTCGGGTATCGATGCTTGGAAATTTCCGCCTAGATGCTTTGGATTTACGCTATTCCTAAGTCACATATAAAGATAAAGCTACTCTAAGAGCACCAAGCCGGATTTTCAAGTAAATTCACCTTGGCGCTCGGGGGCTACATCGATGTAGTTCTCTTTGGAGCAACATGCCGGAAATTTCCCACCTTGACGCTTGGGGGCTAAGTTTCTGAGCATCGAGTCTCCTTGGAGCAAGCCGACTCAACGCTCGGGGGCTACATACATATGGCTATGTCAAGAAAATTTTCAAAGATGGCGAAAATCTGGCTAACTAGTCGGATCCGCACCTAATTTTTTGGTAGCCGGATCCGCACCTCAATTTTTGGTAGCCGGATCCACAACTAATTTTTGGTAGTCGGATCCGCACCTATATTTTGGGTAGTCGGATCCACACCTATATTTTGGCTAGTCAGATCCGAACCTACATTTGGCTAGTCGGATCCATACCGAAGATTACGTTGGATGGTGTCTCCGAAGAATCTGACCATTGGATCATGAAGTTTCCGACCAATACTTGGTTGGAGATATGAAGTTTGGAGTCCTTCAATATTCTCTATTATTCGTTCCAGCCAAAGGATGAAGATACATGCGCAAGCTGAGCTGGATGGAAGAACGGTGAATCTTGGAGAACTCCGGGGGCTACTGTTGTGGATATACTTCATAGGTATACCATCGACATGGTCCGATTCCGGCAAGCCCGGATGGCCCACAGATGGTGGTGATGGCATATGGCCCACCGGGCGGCCGAGTTAATTTTGATCAAGATGGAAGATGTCCAGCCCAGGAGCAGGGAGCCGGATCCAACCGACATTGAGGAGGAACCCGGATCCACGGAGGCCCATTAAGGGACCCGGATCCGGTACGACATAGATGGAAGGGCGGATCCTTGGCGTACACGGCAAGACATTGTACCGTAGTTAGGTAACCTGTATCCGGGTAGGACTCTCCATGTAAACCCTAGATCCGTGCGCCTTTATAAGCCGGATCCCGGGAGCCCTAGAGGCAAGACAACAACTCATTGTAGCATCGCGAAAGCGCCCAGATAATTCCAGACAAGCAGCAGTAGACCCTGTCATCGAGCAGGTGTTCCGAAGCTGGGTAAATCGCGCACCACCGTCCCGAGTGCTCTCCGCCCTATGGCCCCTACTTCTTCTCCCCCTCGTGAGGATCCCTCCTCCGAGGTACCGTCGATTAGGCAACGACACAATATGTAACCGGATCATTGCAGAAAGTAGATGAAAGACGATGTTTGGTAACGCAATTCGGAGATAAACACCTACATTTGCCAGGCTGCTTTATGGGCACTCCTCCCCAAGTACTAGACATGTCAAATCTACAAACACCACGTCGGTCCAGCGCCATTGTCACGGGCACCGGACCATCCCAAAACTCAATCTTGTGTAACCTAGCTTTCACCTTGTCTATTTTGGCTACCCGGGTGCCTTTATATATTAGCCTCTATATATTAATTAGGTCCATGTTATATAGTTCGACCCCAACATGTAACTTACGCGCACAATCCTAGTTCAATTGTAGCATATACACATATTCAACACAACTTCAACACCCACAAACAAAAGGGAACAATTAATCCAAGAGAAGTATGCACCAGAAGTCATATATATTACGAACTGAAACAATAACCCTCACCAGTTCCCAGGACTATGACCGACGAATAATCCGGTGAAAAACCGGTTACATTATTGCGCTTTCTTGGTGTGGAGAGTGGAGTGGTCGTCTTAGCGATCCAGACTAAGTAATTTTACAAATTACGCGAAGAGATTAAAAACTATAATGGTGCTTGATGTCGAGGCGGTTGATCATGCCAATATCATGAGACATGCAAGGGTGCCTGCAGTCAACAGGCAATATTTCAGCGTTTGACAAAACAAAATTGGATGATACAAAATCAAGCAGGCATCGTCTCTCTTGTAACAGCCTGCTAGCTCCCTAAAGTATTAGCGAATATAGTGATCAGAAATATACTACCAGCAAGTTCTCGGTTTACAATCAAGAGAAACACCACTAGGAACACTTAACCTACAATATGAGTACCAGGTTAAGTGTTGCTAGTGACCTGGTACAGTAGTCCACGAACTTCACACCTAAAGTTAATTCAAATTTACTGATCATGTGTTAGTTTAAGTCGTCTTTACAACATGCTCGAAGAACGTTATCCATGGGGATGTTTTTTTTTTGCTCTATGAATAAGCAGTTAATTTCTTTTATGGGATGCCTAGTTGGCCACGTATGTGTTTGGCACTTGTTTCCTAACTAATCCCTCGGCCCAGATCACATGTTAAATGATTAACTAGTTAAAGCTTTGAATGACTGGATACAAGAAAGAAATCATTAGTTTTGCTGGATTTTACACAGAAACCTTCATCATTGTTCCTCTTATATGGTGTCTGCCTAGGCATAACAATATAGGGAAAATCTAAACAAAAGCGCCGCACGGGTGGCCTCTTTGTGCGACGGTGCGTCGCGATACGTGCGTCGCCATCTAAGGGCGCGAGCGCACGACCACGTCGCTCGGGTGGACAACGCTCTGGACAAGGTTTGAAGCCCCACATGTCAGCGTCTCATCGTTTTGAATTTCGGGATCCGGGCTACCTCCAATTATTTTCAGTTTTTTTTCTCCCACCGCCCATTTTCTCCCATCGTCGGTTGTCCTATCCCTCTATGTCCGTCTCGGTGGCGATTTCGGCGGCGGAGCTCGCTTGCCGCCGCTGTTTCTCCCGTTCCTCGCCGACGACGACTAGATCTGCCGCACGCGCTTACTCGGTGAGTCTCCCCGCATCTGCTGGTGGTTTTTTAGCCGTTCTCGTCGCCGCATCTGTGTGTATTTTATGTTGGTAGTTCGTCGTCCCCGGCGGTCGGAATCGCTGGTCGTCGGTGGGTATGGGTTTTGGGGTTTTTGTCTGGGTGGGCGGCGTTGCGGTGCTCGTGTGGAGCTTCTGCGGTGGAGGGCAGGGCGCTTCCGTGACTGCGCACTGTAAGGCTCGGCCCCCGTGATGGCTCGGGTCAGAGTAGATTCGTCGATGAACACCGGCGTCGCCATCGAGCTGTCCGTTGAGGGAGGTTAGCTACGGCGAGGAAGCGCTGGGTAGGTCGCTATCGAGGATACCCTGTCGTTTTTGTGGGTCACGCGCCTTGGTGAGGTCTCTGCCGCTGGGGGAGGCCGTCGTCGAGGATACCCTAGTCGGCTGAAGTTTTGTGTCGTTGTGAAGTCGTCGAGGGGGAAGCCACAGTTGGGCACGAATTGCATGAATGCGATGAGGAGGGCACGGCTGTCCTGTTGGTTGCCTAAGGTTCATCTTCCCTCCCCACTACATCTCTATGACGATGGTGGCAGTCTGGAGTGTCGGTACTAATATAGCTGCGCGACAAGCTCGTTTTGTAGCTTCTCGTTGGGCATGGCGGTGATGGTGAGTTTGACGGCAAGTTGGGGGGGTGGTGGTGACGTGCTTCTTTTGGGCTGCCAGGTTTGAGGTAGGCTTTTGCGAGGATGTGAACCCCGGGCTACAATTTTTCTACCGATGGAGCATTTTTTTTGCAGCTCCTACAAGCTTCCTTGGTTTTGCTTTTTTTTTTTGCAATGTGCTGTTATTAGCATGATTCCTAGCTCCATTGTCCAGCCATGCTCTGTTTTTTGTTGTATGTCTTAGACTGAGGGATATGAGTTGACTCAGTGGATAAGGAAAATGAGATTAATTTTTTTTAGAGCCAGGGGGGATATTATGTGGAGTAGAAGCAAAATGGGAACCGGATATGATGTGGAGTCTCTGTTTTTTGATATGCTTTTTGTAATTATGTTACTCTCATTCATGTTTTTACAGAATGGACTTTTTGTTTTGTTAATCATAGGGGGTACAACCATGGCTAGGAGTAAGGCAGCGCGGAACAATGCTGGTCATAAAAGGAAAGCAGTTCGTAAGCGTCACCATGTATGTGTTTCTCTGATATGTAATTCAACAACTGTGGTAGTAGCATGTGAATAACGTGTAGATGCATCTGATGAACCCGGTAGCCATATTATACTAAGCTGGTAGGTTTTTTTTTTTGTTAACTATGGTATGGTGCATGTTTATGGTCTGTGGTAGTAGCCATGTTATACTAAGTTGGTAGGTGTGTTTTAAAAATAAGGTAGTGTGGTGACCCTGCATACCACTGCATGTTGTAGTATGCCAGTCGTTGATATAACATTCACGAAGTACCATTCCGCAAATATTACATCCCTCAGAATAGTACAACAGAACATAGCAGGTCCATAACTCATTCATTGATTATTACAACTATCATACACATGTCATCTCGGAGCTCCTCTTGGGTCCTAAGAGGAATACTCCTGGGTTCGAGGCGAACCCAACTTAGCTTACAATATAAGAGTCTCATTAAGTTATACATTTATTTCCTCGAGCGGCTAAATACTAAGAGTTCGGGCTGCTCGGTTACTACTACTACTCGGATTTCTCTAGGTTTGATCTCCTCCGGAAGCCTCCCGGATCCGTAGACGATGAGGTAGTCTACGCCTTCTATACCTCCAGAGAGGTCTGGTTCTTCATAGCCGATGATCTCGGCTCCTTCATTGTTGTCGTAGTCCTCCTCCAGACGATTCAGACAATCTAAGCATGGGATTTAAGAGTGGTATGAGTACGAGCGTACTCAACAAGTTCATTACAGATAAGAGGTGTTTAATGCTCTAGCTACAATATTAGACCAGAAAGTCTAATACCAATGCAAGTTTTGATAAACATTTCTTCAAGAGATTGCTTTTATTCCAAAGAGCTATGTCCGTCAGCCTTCACCGGTTTACTAGAACTTCATGGAGCTCCTTTCCGGCCGCGTTCGCAGTTCCTTATCCCGGAACAGGGAGTGACGAGTCACGGTTCTTTACACTCTGCAGAGGTGTGTTGCTTTACCCATAAGAGATCTTAACCTTGGTGCCAACCGGGCAGCTTTCCCGTCCACACTTCCTTCGGTGTGAGGCCCGGTATAAGGTCTAGCCAATCATGTTCCTCCGCTACCTCGAGCACCTACCCTTTGTTGCATGCCCCGACCCTGGGTCCTCGCCGGTCCCATTATTCCCATATATTTCAGGGTGGACCCCGACCACGACGACGATGCGGGATCGAACCAAACTCCTTCGTCGGTAGCTGCAACCCATCATAGACCGCAATACCGTGGGGACTTAGGACTCCCCAGCCTCACCATCTTGCTCCTTCGGGCGACAAGTGTACTACGGATAATGCCGTGGGGACTTAGGACTCCCCAGCCTCACCAGCTTGCCCCCTTGGATTACAAGTGTACTACGGTAAAGCGCATCCGTTGATGAACGAGAGGTGGAAACACTTTTGACTACTCCGTCCCACTTCGGATCTTATGGTTAACACGGGTATTACGGCACAAGAATCACTGGCGACATTTGTTGTTTAATCCTAGATGGATATAAACCCTTGCAATGGAACCTCCACCATATCAACACAATCCATGGTTCCATTGCCAACCACATAGTCATATTCATAGTTATGAAAATAGTGGTTTTGCTTTTTATGCAATAGTGATAACCATAATACTTTGCAAGTAATTTGATAGAAATACTCAAATGACATGAGCAAGTGATGAACTTGCCTGAACAACTGCAAAGTTTTGCAGTTGGATGGTGTGGACTGACCCTTGTCCTCTGTCTCTGAAAAATAGCATCATTGTCCGATAAGGGCAATGCTTAAAGAAGCAATTATGCATGATTCCAGTTTTAGGGTTTGATTCCCCCCTTCCGATGTCGTTGTTATTTTATGTGAGAGGTTAATACTAAGAATAACTTGTAGATACTTGATTTAGGGTAAATACAACCTTGAAATATTGTCAAGGTGTTTTTAAAGTCCAATTGCATTAATGGACTTATTTTCATTTTAGAAAATAATATATGTGATTTAAATTCTTATTTAAATCAACAAAATAAGACTTATTCTTAATTGTCTTCAAAAATTCTGTTTGGTATTTTATTTAAATAGAGAATTTTATGCTGATTCATTTTCATATTTTTAATTATTTTTTTAGAGCTTTATCAATTTTCTATTGAATTTCAAAGTTTCAGGTTTTTATCAAATTGTGAAAAGTCATATTTGCCCCTGGGCCCACCTGTCAGTGGAGCCCAGTGGGTTGGGCTAAACCAGCTCGGGTCCAACCGACCCGAGCGGTCGCTCACTCGCCTACCTCCTCGCGCCGCTCGACCTAACCCTAATCCCCTCTCCTTCGCTCTCGCGACGCCGTGGTCGCCTCGCCGTCGCCGAATTAAACCGGCCGTCTCCGACCAGCTCCGGCGACGAGATTGGTGCCAATCGAACCGCCATTCGACAGCGCACCGATTGGTCCGCGTCGATTTGCTCTCCCTCGCCGCCACCGTTCTTCCCCAACACCCCTGTAACATTGCCGTGGGGAAACCGCGGCGATCTCGTCGTTGCCGACGAGCCTGGCGCTGTGATGTGGCCGTGTGCCTCGCCGTGGTTGCGCTGGAGCCCATGTGCCCCGATGACTGCCTGGATTGGCCATGGCTTGGCGCCGTCGTTCGCCCGACATGTGCCGCCGTGCCGCCATGGCCGTGCTTTTCTCCGTTACGCCTGTAAGTGCTCCCCTCCTTCTTCTTCCTCTAGTCCTTCTCCTAGCTGAGCTACGGCTGTCTCCCTTCATGGAGATGTCGTGGGGTGCCATGCTGCTGTGGCTATGTGCTGCGTCCTAACTACTGTGCCTGCCCTAGGGTGTGCTGCTGCTGCGCTCTGCTTGCCATGGCCTCGCTCTAGTCTTGTGCTTGTACTGATGCTCTCTTCTCTCTAGCTTATGCTTGTGCTGCTAAGCCTATGCTCATATTCATGCGAGTTCTTCTTCTGTGCCGCCTCTATACTTGCTCATGGCTTGCCATGTTGCTCCAACTGTTGTTGCTATTACTGGATAACTATGTGTAGCCTTGGTTCTTGCCTCAGGCTTGATTACTGTGAGTAGTCCTTGCTTTTAGCAAGAGACAGTGTTGTTTGTGTGATGATTATTGGTTCTGGCTCATGGTAGGCTTGGCCTTGCTTAATTGTTGTTCATATCCATCAATTCCTTGATGATATGCTTCTGGATACAATCATAAAAGTGGTTTATGTACTTGTTTGTGATTCAATTGTTGCTTACTGTGGCTGTTTAATTTATATGATTCCTGTGTGATGCCAGTGATGCCCTAGCATGCCCTGGCATGCTCTAGCAAGCTGCTGATGATCCTGTGTTCATCAGTTGCTTGTTAAAAGCTGTGATGCTCCATCTTGTGCCTTACTGGTGCTCAATTTGAGCTGTGTGTGGGTTACAGATAAGTGCTGGTGTGTGCTGTTGTTGGCTTAAGCAACTGCTGTTGCTTGCAGTGATCCATTGGATCCACTGCAAGGCTCACAGTGTCTTGATTACTTGTATAAATCATTTATCCGTGTAGCTTAGCAAGATTTATTTGATAAATGAGATGAACTGTTCTGCAGTTATGATTCTTTAACTTGATTGACTTGAGCTAGAGGGATGCCAACCATTGGTTGGGTACCCTAGCTCATACTTGAACCCTATTGGGTGATGATGTGATGTGCTGGGCTTGGTGGCTTCACTGTTTTTGTGGTTGAGGTGGCCTCAACAGCATTTCTTGCTGTTCAGGAAGCTCCCACCCTAGTTGGCTTGATGTGTATGGACAAATGCTTTCTGGTTAAACCATATTTGGTTGCCAGATGCTTTTAATGTTGACAAACATGTATAGACACTTGATTGTCTATCTGTCTGATGGTTTAGCTGGCTATAGGTTGTCAAGTGAACTTGTATTAGCTGGCTAGGGACTAAATCCATTGTTGGATTTCTCTGATTGTGTCCCTGTGTGGACACTAATCGATGTTCCCTGGGTAATTTCCTACTTGGCTTTTTCTATGTTTGCTTGTACCAAATGGCTAGATAGCCATATGATGACACAAACGTAGGGTTCCTACCCTTGTGGTGTGCTTGAGATCATGCCTGTGCAATTTATGAACAAAACCATCTGGTTTGTTCATGATGATGTGTATACCTCACTCCAGCTCCTAGAATTGGTGTTGGTGTAGAGGTTTTGCTTCTGGTTGGATTATGAGCTTGCCCTGCTCCTCCTGGCTTGCTGGTGATGCTTGGTGAATTTCTGGTGATTGGGAATTAGATTGAACAGCAGTAGCTGTTCTTGTGTTCTTGTGTTCTTGTGTTTTTGGTAACTTACCCAGTGAGGCTGCTGTCGATGCAATGGTTAGGGTTTGCTTCTGAAAAGTTTATATATGATCAGCCATTCCTTCCCTGGTCGACAGCAAGGCCTGATCTCTCATGGTGACACACAGAGCTGTGTGTGTGTTGTGCTGCATGCACACTGCTTTGTGAGCAGCCTAGCTGTGTGTGTGTGCACATACTTGGTATCTGGCTTGTGTCTTGGCTGAGGATGGATCAGCTCGGCAGCTTTGGTCATATCCTCCCCAATTTCTATTTTATTTTTAACCTGCCAAGTGGCGATGCCACTTGGCATAACTTTTATTTTCTTTGTGTTTGTGTGCAGGTTCAAAATGTTGATCAAATGGACATGATGATCATCAAGCTCAAGATTAGATGATATTCACATTGTAGTATTTAGGACAGATTCATAGTTGTACTTTTCTTTTATCTTCATTTTCTATTTATCCCAATTTGTTTAATGTGTTGTAATAATTCATTTATTTCAATTCTGAATATTGTAATTGACAATGTATCATGTGTGATTATCAATAAAGCTCAAGTTTTCCTTAATGAGCTTTAAATAATTATTGTATTATTTATAATCTTGATTAATGATATTTGTTTATGAAATTATCTCAAGTTTGAATTATGTGATAATCATTTGATGTTTGAATTTGAAATTCAAATTCAAATTTGGTTTGAATTCATTCAACATCTTAATTTATAATTCAATCATGCAACTTAAGTTTGTGATGCAAACTCTCCCTCTCTTCACAAAACCCTAGTTTAGATGAATAAGGAACAGGTTTATCGCACTCTCGAAACCCTAACCCTGTAAGGTGTCGAGAGAGAAACTTGTCCCCCTTCAATGCAGTTTTTGTTTAAAAGCGCGAAATTTCCCCGTAAATTACAATGCAATGCACATCCCTTTCTAAAATCTACCCCTCGATCGTCTCTAAACCTGGGATATTACAGCCTTCCCCCTTAAAGAAAACTTCGTCCCGAAGTTGTGGTTGTAATACCTGAAGAGTTCGGGGTATGTTTTCCTCAGGTCCTCCTCTTTTTCCCAGGTGGCTTCCCTCTCGGGATGATGCTTCCATTGTATCTTGCAGTACTTTATAGCTCGATTCCTGAGTTGTTTCCAGTTTTCCTCGAGAATCTTTGCGGGCTTCTCGATGTATGTCAAATCGGGTTGTAACTCGAGCTCTTCATGTGATACTGGCTCATCTGGGGTCTTCAAACATTTTCTGAGTTGCGACACATGAAATACGTTGTGAACCTGAGATAACCTTCCTGGTAGTTCCAATTCAAAGGCTAACCCTCGGTTCTGACTCAAAATCTTGAAAGGTCCGATGTATCTCGGGCTTAGTTTTCCTTTCACTCCAAACCTCTGGAGTCCTTTCATCGGGCTCACCTTAAGATATACCATGTCTCCAACTCGTGGCTCCCATGTTCTCCTCTTTTGATCGGCATAACTCTTTTGTCGGCTCTGAGCTATTTTGAGCCTATCCCTTATAATGTCAATTATTTGTTGCTTTTCCTTGATGTAATCAGGGTTGAACTCCTTAGTTGCTCCGGCTTCATACCAACATATCGGTGATCTACACTTTCTTCCATACAGAGCTTCAAACGGTGCCATCTTGATACTGCTTTGATAGCTATTATTGTATGAAAATTCTGCTAGTGGTAATTGCTCCTCCCATGATCCTCCGAAATCTAGGGCACAAGCCCTAAGCATATCCTCTAAGATCTGGTTGGTTCTCTCGGTTTGTCCACCTGTCTGGGGATGGTAAGCAGTACTATAGTCCAACTTGGACCCTAAAGCCTCGTGTAGTTGCTTCCAAAATGCTGATGTGAACACGGATCCTCGATCCGACACGATCTTCTTAGGCACTCCATGCTTACTCACGATCTCTTTGATGTAAAGATCGATGAGTTTCTCTCCTTTATCCTGCTGATTTACCGCTAAGAAGTGGGCGCTCTTCGTCAACCGGTCCACGATTACCCATATCATGTCCTTCTTTTTATTAGTCATGGGTAGTCCGGTGATGAAATCCATCCCTATTTCCTCCCATTTCCACTCTGGAATAGGTAAAGGTTGTAACTTTCCTGCCGGACTCTGGCAGGTATGGCATTCCGCCACATATTGTGCTATCTCTCTCTTCATGTTATTCCACCAGAATAGTTCCTTTAGATCCATGTACATCTTTGTACTTCCCGGATGTATGGAATATGGTGTTTGATGGGCTTCCGGAGTATTACTTCCTTAATTTCAGCAATATCCGGAACGCAAATTCTCTTCCGGAACCATAATGATCCAGATTCTCCGCGGTGAAATTCCGATGGTCTTCCCTCATCTATTCTTCTCATCTCCTCCACGATGAATGGATCGTCCAGCTGACCCATCATTATCTCATTCTTCAGGTTGACATTTAGCTCATCGGCTACTTGTAAAGCCGATAGTCCTTCATGAGCTTCCTTCTCCCAAAGTTGTATTTGGGCTTGATTTATTTCCTTCCTCAATTCCGGTGAGATTTCTTGTTCTACTCCTCCGGTGCTCTTCCTGCTCAAGGCATCTGCTACAACATTGGCCTTCCCTGGAGTGTAATTAATGGTCAAATCATAGTCCTTGATCAGTTCAAGCCATCTTTTCTGTCTCATGTTAAGTTCCTTCTTAGTGAAGAAGTATTTGAGACTCTTATGATCCGTATAGAGCTCACACTTGGCTCCATAAAGAAAATGTCTCCAAGTTTTGAGTGCAAATACAATCGTCTGCTAATTCCAAATCATGTGTTGGATAATTCACTTCATGAGGTCTGAGTTGCCTCGATCCATAAGATATCACTTTCCGATCTTGCATGAGTACGCAACCCAATCCATGCTTGGATGCGTCACAGTACACAGTGTAGTCCTTGCCAACTTCCGGTGCTGTGGTGAGTTTCTCTTTCAGAGTTTGAAAACTCTTCTCACACTCCTCTGACCACACGAATGGTGTGTTCTTTCTTAACAGCTTTGTCATGGGTCCTGCTATCTTGGAGAATCCTTCAATGAATCTCCGATAATATCCTGCCATTCCTAGGAATCCTCGGATTTCCTTGACGAGTCTTGGGTGCTTCCCATTCTAGAAGCTGCTGCTACCTTGCTCGGGTTAACAGACTATTCCATCTTTACTAATAACATGACCAAGGAATTCCACTTGATCTAGCCAAAATTCACACTTGCTAAATTTGGCATAGAGTTGATGTTCCCTTAGTGTTTGCAACACTAACCTCAAATGTTCAGCATGTTCGGCCTTGTTCTTGGAATATATCAAGATATCATCGATGAATACGATGACAAACTTGTCTAGATATGGCATGAAGATCTTATTCATGAGATTCATGAATATTGCTGGGGCATTGGTTAATTCAAAAGGCACTACAAGGTATTCATGATGTCCATACCTTGAGACAAAGGCAGTTTTCGGGACGTCTTCCTTCTTGATCTTTATCTGGTGATAACCGGATCTTAGATCAATCTTCGAAAAGACTCCCGCGCCTCTAACTTGATCAAATAGATCTTGTATTCTTGGAAGTGGATACTTGTTCTTGATCGTGACGTTGTTCAGATTCCTGTAGTCTCCGCACATCCTTCTTCCTCTATCTCTTTTATCCACGAAGATCACAGGTGATCCCCATGGTGAAACACTCTCTTGTATAAATCCTTTTTGTTCTAAGTCATCCAGTTGCTCCTTAAGTTCTTTCAACTCCTTGGGCCCCATCTTATATGGTGCCTTAGCAATCGAGTCGTTCTCGGAATTAGGTCGATAGTGAATTCTATCTCCCTATCTGGTGGCATACCAGGTAATTCCGCAGGAAATACATCCTGGAATTCATTTACTACAGGTATATCCTCTAATTTCACCTCCTTCATGCTGTTCAGCTGTAGCTCCACTTCAATCTGTGTATGTTTGTCGCCTTGGTAAATCATTCTACTTCCATCGGGGCTTTTCAAAGATACTGTCTTGTTCACACAGTCGATCAATGCTCCATTAGCTTCCAACCAGTTCATACCAAGAATGACATCAATGTCTTTCATCGGTAAAATGAACAGGTCCGCGTCAAACGCGCACTTATTGATCATGATGACTTGTTTTTGTTTGGTATGAGTTACTACTATCGTTCCCCCCGCAGAAAGTATGGTTATGGGTGTATCTAACTTAGTGCAACTAATCCCATGTTTGATGATGAATTGCTGAGAAATGAATGATGTGGTTGCACCAGTATCAAAAAGTGTAGGATAACGTTGCATAGAAAACAAAAAATTTCCTACCGCGAACACGCAATCCAAGCCAAGATGCAATCTAGAAGACGGTAGCAACGAGGGGGTATCGAGTCTCACCCTTGAAGAGATTCCAAAGCCTACAAGAGGAGGCTCTTGTTGCTGCGGTAGACGATCACTTGCCGCTTGCAAAGCGCGTAGAAGATCTTGATCACGATCGGTTCCGGCGCCACGAACGGGCAGCACCTCCGTACTCGGTCACACGTTCGGTTGTTGATGAAGACGACGTCCACCTCCCCGTTCCAGCGGGCAGCGGAAGTAGTAGCTCCTCTTGAATCCGACGACACGACGGCGTGGTGTCGGTGGCGGTGTAGAAGTCCGGCGGAGCTTCGCTAAGCTACGCGGGCAATATGGAGTGGAGGAGCTTGGCTAGGGTTTGGGAGGGGTGGCCGGCCACTCTATGGGGGCGGCCAGCTTGTGGTCTTGGGGTGGCCGGCCCCCTCCCTTGGCCCCTCATTATATAGGTGGATCCCAAGTGTTGGTGTCCAAGTCTTCGAATAAGACCCGAAACCAAAACCTTCCATAGGAGGGGAAACCTAGCCCAACTAGGACTCCCACCCAAAGGTGGGATTCCCACCTCCCATGTGGGGGTGGCCGGCCCCTATGGTGGAGTCCACTTGGGACTCCCCCCCATCTAGGGCTGGCCGGCCATGGAGGTGGAGTCCCTTGTGGACTCCACCTTCCTTGGTGGTTTCTTCCGGACTTTTCTAGAACCTTCTAGAACCTTCCATAGAACCTTCCGCGACATTTTATTTCACATAAAATGACATCCTATATATGAATCTTATTCTCCGGACCATTCCGGAACTCCTCGTGATGTCCGGGATCTCATCCGGGACTCCGAACAAATATTCGAACTCCATTCCATAATTCAAGTGCTACCATTTCAACATCCAACTTTAAGTGTGTCACCCTACGGTTCGAGAACTATGCGGACATGGTTGAGTACTCACTCCGACCAATAACCAATAGCGGGATCCGGAGATCCATAATGGCTCCCACATATTCAACGATGACTTTAGTGATCGAATGAACCATTCACATATATTACCAATTCCCTTTGTCTCGCGATATTTTACTTGTCCGAGGTTTGATCTTCGGTATCACTCTATACCTTGTTCAACCTCGTCTCCTGACAAGTACTCTTTACTCGTACCGTGGTATGTGGTCTCTTATGAACTCATTCATATGCTTGCAAGACATTAGACGACATTCCACCGAGAGGGCCCGAGTATATCTATCCGTCATCGGGATGGACAAATCCCACTGTTGATCCATATGCCTCAACTCATACTTTCCGGATACTTAATCCCACCTTTATAGCCACCCATTTACGCAGTGGTGTTTGGTGTAATCAAAGTACCTTTCCGGTATAAGTGATTTACATGATCTCATGGTCATAAGGACTAGGTAACTATGTATCGAAAGCTTATAGCAAATAACTTAATGACGAGATCTTATGCTACGCTTAATTGGGTGTGTCCATTATATCATTCACACAATGACATAACCTTGTTATTAATAACATCCAATGTTCATGATTATGAAACTAATCATCCATTAATCAACAAGCTAGTTTAAGAGGCATACTAGGGACTTCTTGTTTGTCTACATATCACACATGTACTAATGTTTCGGTTAATACAATTCTAGCATGATATATAAACATTTATCATAAACATAAAGATATAAATAATAACCACTTTATTATTGCCTCTAGGGCATATCTCCTTCGAGTCTCCCACTTGCACTAGAGTCAATAATCTAGATTACAATGTAATATACCTAACACCCATGGCATTCTGGTGTTGGTCATGCTTTGCCCTAGGGAGAGCTTTAGTCAACGGATCTGCTACATTCAGATCAGTGTGTACTTTGCAAATCTTTACTTCTCCATCTTCGATGTACTCGCGAATCGAGTGGTAACGCAGCTTGATATGCTTCAGCCTCTTGTGTGACCTTGGCTCTTGTGCATTGGCGATGGCACCCACGTTATCACGATAAATGATTAATGGGTCCAATGCACTAGGAACCACACCGAGCTCTACAATGAACCTCTTCATCCATACCGCTTCGATGAAGCCTCCGAAGCCGCTATGTACTCGATTCTCGTTGAAGACTTTGCCACCGTGCACTCGCTTCGAGCTTGCCCGAGCTACTGCAAAGCACCATTCAATATAAACACGTACCCAGATTGTGACTTAGAGTCATCAGGATCAGTGTTCCAACTTGCATCGGTGTAACTGTTTACAACGAGCTCTTGATCACCTCCATAACAAAGAAACATATCCTTAGTTCTTTTCAAGTACTTCAGGATATTCTTGACCGCTGTCCAGTGTTCCATTCCTGGATCACTTTGATATCTGCTAGTCAAACTAACGAGCATGTGCTATATCCGGTCTAGTACATAGCATGGCATACATGATAGATCCTACTCGCCGAGGCATAGGGGATGTTACTCATCCTTTCTCTTTCTTCACGCGTAGCCGGTCCTTGAGTTTTACTCAATACCTTGCCCGGTAACATAGGTAAGAACCCTTTCTTACTTTCGTCCATTCTAAACTTCTTTAGAATCTTGTCCAGATATGTACTCGTGATAGCCCTATTAGGCGTCTTGATCTATCTCTATAAATCTTGATGCCTAATATATATGATGCTTCACCAAGGTCTTTCATTGAAAAACTATTATTCAAATAACCCTTAACATCTGCTTAATAGTTCTATATCATTCCCGATCAATAATATGTCATCTACATATAATATCGGGAATGCTACGGAGCTCCCACTCACTTTCTTGTAAATACAGGCCTCTCCATGACACTCGTATAAACCCGAAGTCTTTGATCACCTTATCAAAGCGTCGGTTCCAACTTCTTGATGCTTGCTTCAGTCCATAGATTGAACGCTGAAGTTTGCATACTTTGTCAGCATTTTTAGGATCGACAAAACCTTTGGGTTGTACCATATACAACTCTTCCTCAATGTCTCCATTAAGGAACGCCGTTTTGACATCCATCTCGCCAAATCTCATAATCGAAAAATGCAGCTATTGCTAACAAAATCCTCACAGATTTTAGCTTCGCTACCGGTGAGAAAGTCTCATCGTAGTCAACTCCTTGAATTTGTCGGAAACCCTTTGCGACAAGTCGAGCTTTATAGACAGTAATATTACCATCAGCATCTCGTTTTTCTCTTGAAGATCCATTTATTCTCGACAGCCTTTCGGCTATCGGGTAAGTCTACCAAAGTCCATACTTTGTTATCATACATGGATCCCATTTCGGATTTCATGGCTTCTTGCCATTTGTTGGAATCTCGGGCTCATCATCGCTTCTTCATACGTCGCGGAGGTCCTCATCATTGTTATCTACAATCATGACATTTAGACAAGGATCATACCAATCGGGAGTGGTACGTTCCCTTGTCGATCTGCGAGGTTCGGTAGTTTCCTCATTTGAAGTTTCATGATCATTATCATTAGCTTCCTCTCGTTGCCGGTGTAGGCGGTACGGTACAATTTCCGATGCTAGCGCTACTCCGATCAACGAGTATAGATTCATCAATCTCATCGAGTTCTACTTTTCTTCCGAGTCACTTCTTTAGTGAGAAATTCTTTCTCAAGAAAGGTTCCGTTCTTAGCAACAAAGATTTTGCCTTCGGATCCGTGATAGAAAGTGTACCCTATAGTTTCCTTAGGGTAACCTATGAAGATGCATTTCTCCGCTTTGGGTTCTAGCTTGTCCGGTTGTAACTTCTTTACATAGGCTTCGCAACCCCAAACTTTCGAGAACGACTGACTTAGGTTTCTTATTAAACCATAATTCATACGGTGTCGTTTCTACGGATTTTGATGGTGCTCTATTTAAAGTGAATGCGGCTGTCTCTAATGCATAACTCCAAAATGATAACGGCAAATCAGTAAGAGACATCATACTACGAACCATATCTAAGAGAGTTCGATTACGACGTTCGGACACACCGTTTCGTTGTGGTGTTCCCGGCGGTGTTAATTGTGAAAGTATTCCGCATTTCTTTAAATGCATGCCAAACTCATAACTCAGATATTCACCTCCACGATCAGATCGCAGAAATTTGATCTTTTTGTTACGTTGATTTTCTACTTCACTTTGAAATTCCTTAAACTTCTCGAAAGTTTTGGATTTATGTTTCATGAAATAGATATACCCATATCTACTCAGATCATCTGTGAAGGTTAGAACATAACGATAACCACCGCGCGAGGCTACGCTCATTGGTCCACATACATCGGTATGTATGATTTCCAATAAGTCAGTAGCTCGCTCCATCATACCAGAAAATGGAGTCTTTGTCATTTTTCCCATTAAACATGCTTCGCATCTATCAAGTGACTCAAAGTCAAGTGATTCAAGTAATCCATCATTATGGAGTTTCTTCATGCGTTTCACTCCAATATGACCAAGACGACAGTGCCACATATAAGTAGAATTATCATTAAGTTTAATTCGCTTAGCATCAATGTTATGTATATGCGTATCACTACTATCGAGATCTAACAGAAATAAGCCATTCTTTTGTGGTGCTCGACCATAAAAGATATTATTCATAAAAATAGAACAACCATTATTCTCAGACTTGAATGAATAACCGTCTTGCATTAAACAAGATCCAGATATAATGTTCATGCTCAACGCGGGTACAAAATAACAATTATTTAGGCTTAAAACTAATCCCGAAGGTAGATGTAGAGGAAGTGTGCCGACAGCGATCACATCGACTTTGGATCCATTTCCAACGCGCATCGTCACTTCATCTTTCAGCAGTCTTCGTTTATTCTTTAGCTCCTGTTTCGAGTTACAAATATGAGCAACCGAACCAGTATCAAATACCCGTGTACTAGAACGAGAACCGAGTGAGATAAACATCTATAACATGTATATCGTATATACCTTCTTTCTTCTTCTTGACAAGGCCGCTCTTCGGATCAGCCGGATACTTGGAGCAATTACGCTTCCAGTGTCCCTTCTCCTTGCGATAATAGCACTCAGCATCAGGTTTAGGGCCGTTCTTAGGTTTCATAGGAGGCGTGGCAGCTTTCTTGCCACTCTTCTTGAATTTTCCCTTAGACTTGCCCTGTTTCTTGAAACTGGTGGTCTTGTTGACCATCAACACTTGGTGCTCTTTCTTGATCTCAATCTCAGCAGCTTTTAGCATGCCAAAGAGTTCAGGTAACTCCTTGTTCATGTTCTGCATATTGTAGTTCATCACAAAGTTCTTGTAACTTGGTGGCTGTGATTGAAGGACACGATTAATCCACGATCCGTTAGGAATCACTATTCCCAAGTCACCGAGTTTCTTCGCATGCCCGGTCATGGCGAGCATGTGCTCACTAACGGAGCTGCCTTCTTCCATCATACAACCTGAAGAAATGTTTCGATGCTTCATAGCATTCCACGGCCGCATGAGTCTCGAATATAGCTTTCAGCTCATTCATCAACTCATGAGGATCATGGTGCTCAAAACGTTTTTGAAGATCGGATTCCGGATCGCATAGGATGGCACACCGAACTTGAGAGTACCGAGTTTTCCGAGTCGCGTAAACAGCTTTTACTTCATCGGATTCATCTTCTGCAGGAGGGTCACCTAGCGGTGCATCAAGCACAAATTGCAGATTTCCGCCAGAGAGGAAGATCCTCACATGACGGAACCAATCGGTGAAGTTGCTACCGTTGCTCTTAAGTTTCTCTTTCTCTAGGAACTGATTAAAATTGATTGGGGACGCCATCTCTACAACATATATTTGCAATAGTTTAGACTAAGTTTATGACAAATTGAGTTCAAATTTTAATTCAACATAATTAAAACCCTAGGTGAACTCCCACTCAAAACAATATCCCTCGCATTGTCTTAGTGATCACACGAACCAAATCCACCGCACCTATGTCCGATCATCACGAGACAAGGTGTGATTTCAATGGCGAACACTCAAAGTGTTCATCATATCAACCATATGATTCATGCTCTACCTTTCGGTATCACGTGTTCCGAGACCATGTCTGTACATGCTAGGCTCGTCAAGGCCACCTTAGTATCCGCATGTGCAAAACTGTCTTGCACCCGTTGTATGCACTTGTTGATTCTATCACACCCGATCATCACGAGATGCTTCGAAACGACAAGTCTTGGCAACGGTGCTACTAAGGATGAACACTTTATTATCTTGAGATTTTAGTGAGGGATCATCTTATAATGCTACCGTCGCGATCTAAGCAAAATAAGATGCATAAAAAGGATTAACATCACATGCAGTTCATATGTGATATGATATGGCCCTTTTGTCTTTGCGCCTTTGATCTTCATCTCCAAAGCATGGACATGATCTCCATCATCTTCGGGCATGATCTCCATCATCGTCGGCGTAGCACCAAGGTCAATGGCGCCATCTTCATGATTGTCCTCCATGTAGCAACTATTACAACTACTTTGAAATACTACTCAACATGAAATTTAAAGACAACCATAAGGCTCCTGCCGGTTGCCACAATACAATAATGATCATCTCATACATATTCATCATCACATTATGGCCATATCACATCACCAAACCCTGCAAAAACAAGTTAGACGTCTCTAATTTGGTTTGCATATTTTACGTGGTTTAGGGTTTTCGAGAGAGATCTAATCTACCTACGAACATGAACCACAACGTTGATACTAATGTTTTCAATAGAAGAGTAAATTGAATCTCTACTATAGTAGGAGAGACAGACACCCGCAAAGCCTCTTATGCAATACAAGTTGCATGTCGAACGAGGAACAAGTCTCATGAACGCGGTCATGTAAAGTTAGTCCGAGCCGCTTCATCCCACTATGCCATAAAGATGCAAAGTACTCAAACTAAAGATAACAAGAGCATCAACGCCCACAAACCATTGTGTTCTACTCGTGCAACCATCTATGCATAGACACGGCTCGATACCACCGTAGGATAACGTTGCATAGAAAACAAAAATTTTCCTACCGCGAACACGCAATCCAAGCCAAGATGCAATCTAGAAGACGGTAGCAACGAGGGGGTATCGAGTCTCACCCTTGAAGAGATTCCAAAGCCTACAAGAGGAGGCTCTTGTTGCTGCGGTAGACGATCACTTGCCGCTTGCAAAAGCGCGTAGAAGATCTTGATCACGATCGGTTCCGGCGCCACGAACGGGCAGCACCTCCGTACTCGGTCACACGTTCGGTTGTTGATGAAGACGACGTCCACCTCCCCGTTCCAGCGGGCAGCGGAAGTAGTAGCTCCTCTTGAATCCGACAGCACGACGGCGTGGTGTCGGTGGCGGTGTAGAAGTCCGGCGGAGCTTCGCTAAGCTACGCGGGCAATATGGAGTGGAGGAGCTTGGCTAGGGTTTGGGAGGGGTGGCCGGCCACTCTATGGGGGCGGCCACCTTGTGGTCTTGGGGTGGCCGGCCCCTCCCTTGGCCCCTCATTATATAGGTGGATCCCAAGTGTTGGTGTCCAAGTCTTCGAATAAGACCCGAAACCAAAACATTCCATAGGAGGGGGAAACCTAGCCCAACTAGGACTCCCACCCAAAGGTGGGATTCCCACCTCCCATGTGGGTGGTGGCCGGCCCCTATGGTGGAGTCCACTTGGGACTCCACCCCATCTAGGGCTGGCCGGCCATGGAGGTGGAGTCCCTTGTGGACTCCACCTTCCTTGGTGGTTTCTTCCGGACTTTTCTAGAACCTTCTAGAACCTTCCATAGAACCTTCCGCGACATTTTATTTCACATAAAATGACATCCTATATATGAATCTTATTCTCCGACCATTCCGGAACTCCTCGTGATGTCCGGGATCTCATCCGGGACTCCGAACAAATATTCGAACTCCATTCCATAATTCAAGTGCTACCATTTCAACATCCAACTTTAAGTGTGTCACCCTACGGTTCGAGAACTATGCGGACATGGTTGAGTACTCACTCCGACCAATAACCAATAGCGGGATCTCGGAGATCCATAATGGCTCCCACATATTCAACGATGACTTTAGTGATCGAATGAACCATTCACATATATTACCAATTCCCTTTGTCTCGCGATATTTTACTTGTCCGAGGTTTGATCTTCGGTATCACTCTATACCTTGTTCAACCTCGTCTCCCGACAAGTACTCTTTACTCGTACCGTGGTATGTGGTCTCTTATGAACTCATTCATATGCTTGCAAGACATTAGACGACATTCCACCGAGAGGGCCCAGAGTATATCTATCCGTCATCGGGATGGACAAATCCCACTGTTGATCCATATGCCTCAACTCATACTTTCCGGATACTTAATCCCACCTTTATAGCCACCCATTTACGCAGTGGTGTTTGGTGTAATCAAAGTACCTTTCCGGTATAAGTGATTTACATGATCTCATGGTCATAAGGACTAGGTAACTATGTATCGAAAGCTTATAGCAAATAACTTAATGACGAGATCTTATGCTACGCTTAATTGGGTGTGTCCATTATATCATTCACACAATGACATAACCTTGTTATTAATAACATCCAATGTTCATGATTATGAAACTAATCATCCATTAATCAACAAGCTAGTTTAAGAGGCATACTAGGGACTTCTTGTTTGTCTACATATCACACATGTACTAATGTTTCGGTTAATACAATTCTAGCATGATATATAAACATTTATCATAAACATAAAGATATAAATAATAACCACTTTATTATTGCCTCTAGGGCATATCTCCTTCAAAAAGTACTTTGCCAGGATGAGTGAGTATCTGGAGCGTACCTATCACCGCCTGATCGGAGTTGACCACCTCCTCCAGACTAGTGCAGTTCAGCTTGCCGAAGGGCTTCTTATTCTTCCAGTTCCCTCCGGTGTTTCCTCCTCGATTTCCTCCTCCTCCTGACTGACCTCCTCCATTCTTCTTATTGGGGCAGTCTTTCATCATGTGCCCCTCCTGACGACACCCGAAGCAGATGATTCTGGGTTTGCGACAGTCCTTCGAAGTATGTCCTTTAATTCCACAAATACGGCAAACTATTTGGTTTGCAGTCTGAAATGCTTGATTCTTCCTACTACCGTAGTAGTTGCTGTTGTTGTTGTTGTTGTTGTTGTATCTTGGCTTGAAATTCAAGCTGGTATTAGGCTTGCAATTGGAAAACCTCTTGGGCTCAAACTTGGCCTTTTTCCTCTTCTCCTCCTGCAGTTGTTTGAAATCATCTTCCAGAGTGATGGCTGCATCCACCAACTCTTGAAACTCTGTCGCTCTCATCATACGGAGCTGAACCTTGAACTGGGGACTTAACCCCCTCAGAAACCTTTTCTTCTTCTTGTCTTCGGTGTTGACTTCTTCAACTGCATACCGAGACAACTTGGAGAATTCCCTGACATAGGTCAGGATGGCCTTGTCTTTCTGCTCGAGACTTTCAAACTCTCGACGCTTCAGTTCCACAATACTTTCAGGGACATTAGATTCCCTGAACTTCCTTGCAAATTCCTCCCAGGTAAATACCTTTCCAGCCGGATAAACGGCTACTATATTGTCCCACCAGGATGCGGCAGGTCCACACAGCAGATGGGTAGCATAACGAACCTTCTCTTGGTCGTTACATCCGACGGTATTGAGCTTTCGCTCAGTATCCATAAGCCAATCTTCCGCGTCCATTGGCTCGGGCGCGTATGCGAAAGATATAGGCTTGGTGTTTTGGAAGTCTGCTAGGGTGACTCCCGGATTCTCGGGTCTCTCTACCCGGTTCTGTTGCAGCAATTCTTGGAAGAATTTGTTCTGCTGCTCCAACGTTACACGTTGTCTTTCCTCCACCAGCTGCATGTACTGTACAAAATTCTGCTGCGTCATGGGTGGTGGTGGTGGTGGAAACTGATCTCTGGCTGCTCCCTCAGCCTCTTCCTTTTGTTTTGCTTCGCGCTCCATGCGCTGCGCTTCGGTCTCCTCTCCTAACGCTCCCGACATAACCCCCTAGTTCTGCAACACAAGATGATACTCATAATTACTCCATGCGCAAGTTTTCTGAGCTCAACTTTGTGCACAGTAACTAGTCACGCAATGGAAATCAAGAAGCAAATCCAAATCATACAAAACATATACCATGTATATACATACTTAAGTGGTCTTATTACAATACTCAAGTCGATGTGAGTATGCAAACTCACTTATTAAAGTATATGTACAAATTTATACAAATATTACATACTATAATACACGTGGTACTTGTGTATTATAGCCTCGCCTCCCTTGGTGGACTCTAGTCGATCTTCACTCCCGTACATCCTAGTGCTTCCATCCGGTCGAACGTGTCGTCCTCCTGATAGACCCTGGAACATAAGGTCTCCCCGTTGGCTGGTAGTCCGAATCAGATGATGATCCTAGGGAGAAGTCAGTGTTCACAAACTGATCGTTAAGTGCATCATAGTCCACCCATCGGGTGTACTCCCCTGTAGCTCCACCATAGGTGTTTCCAACACTCGTATCCGACTCAACCTGTGTCGGATACCCTCCATCAACTCCTTCATTACTAGGATAACTCTGGTTCTGGGTTGTGGCGTCATCATTCATCTCCCCATCATAATACACTGAAGTACTATGAGTTCCAGTATCAGATCCCCAACGCCAACCCGTGGAATTTTCTATAGGAGTCTCGGAACGCTGATTGTTTCCGGATTCCTCTCCGCCCTCATATCCCCCATAGGAACTTCCCAGGTGTAACAGGTGTCGCTTCACGCTCAAGAGGATCAATACTAATGTAGTCACCAGCTGAGTAAACTGGTGTGTGCACCACATTCTCCATAGGTTCTTTCCCCCTAATCTCCTCCTTGGGTTCAGTAAACTCCTCTAGCATCGTATCAATTGCTCCTATCGAGTGATGGTTCAACTGAAAGAGTAATGATATGAAGTTGCGACTATTGTCCATGTATTTTGCGGCTGCTATGGGTTTGCGTTTTGCATATTTGTGGTGGTTAAGCATGGGATCTTCTTCCTCCTGATTATGAGGAATATGGGAGAATTCGGAACCCATAAGCTCTTTCGTCTTATGTTCCCGAATGTCGGTTATGGCTCTCATAACAGCTATATGGTAGGCTGTGTTGATAGTCCTGGCTTCCCTTGCTGGCATGACTACGCTCATTCCCGCAGATTCGGGAAGTCGCAGCCCTACCCTACACTTGGCCAATACAAGTACCATCATAGTACATGTATTTCTTTACTTGGATCCGGGGATCACACCCAAATTCAAGTAACATGGCTCGTAGAATATCTCGCAAGTCCTCCTTCGTATTCACTCAGTGTGGAATCCATCACTTTCACGTTTCGTCCCGGACGTGAACTTGCCATGTTGGCTGTAGAAATAGAAAGATTATAAGATTAGTAATAATGCATCATAATAGAGATAATAAAGAATTATCGCACTAAAAGATATGATTGTTGTATTCTCAATTGAATATACACCATATTTTTAGAGAATTCTTTACTGATCCTATTTGACTCCTAACGTTTAGTCCCATTTACTAGGTTCCAACCTAAGGTCAAAGCTTTGGCTCTGATACCAACTGTGGTGACCCTGCATACCACTGCATGTTGTAGTATGCCGCTCGTTGATATAACATTCACGAAGTACCATTCCGCAAATATTACATCCCTCAGAGTAGTACAACAGAACATAGCAGGTCCATAACTCATTCATTGATTATTACAACTATCATACACATGTCATCTCGGAGCTCCTCTTGGGTCCTAACAGGAATACTCCTGGGTTCGAGGCGAACCCAACTTAGCTTACAATATAAGAGTCTCATTAAATTATACATTTATTTCCTCGAGCAGCTAAATACTAAGAGTTCGGGTTGCTCGGTTACTACTACTACTGGATTTCTCTAGGCTTGATCTCCTCCGGAAGCCTCCCCGGATCCGTAGACGATGAGGTAGTCTACGCCTTCTATACCTCCGAGAGGTCTCGGTTCTTCATAGCCGATGATCTCGGCTCCTTCATTGTTGTCGTAGTCCTCCTCCAGACGATTCAGACAATCTAAGCATGGGATTTAAGAGTGGTATGAGTACGAGCGTACTCAACAAGTTCATTATAGATAAGAGGTGTTTAATGCTCTAGCTACAATATTAGACCAGAAAGTCTAATACCAATGCAAGTTTTGATAAACATTTCTTCAAGAGATTGCTTTTATTCCAAAGAGCTATGTCCGTCAGCCTTCACCGGTTTACTAGAACTTCATGGAGCTCCTTTCCGGCCACGTTCGCAGCTTCCTTATCCCGGAACAGGGAGTGACAGGTCACGGCTCTTACACTCGCAGAGGTGTGTTGCTTTACCCATAAGAGATCTTAACCTTGGTGCCAACCGGGCAGCTTTCCCGTCCACACTTCCTTCGGTGTGAGGCCCGGTATAAGGTCTAGCCAATCATGTTCCTTCGCTACCTCGAGCACCCACCCTTTGTTGCATGCCCCGACCCTGGGTCCTCGCCGGTCCCATTATTCCCATATATTTCAGGGTGGACCCCGACCACGACGACAGTCTGGGATCGAACCAAACTCCTTCGTCGGTAGCTGCAACCCATCATAGACCGCAATACCGTGGGGACTTAGGACTCCCCAGCCTCACCATCTTGCTCCTTCGGCGACAAGTGTACTACGGACAATGTCGTGGGGACTTAGGACTCCCCAGCCTCACCAGCTTGCCCCTTGGATTACAAGTGTACTACGGTAAAGCGCATCCGTTGATGAACGAGAGGTGGAAACACTTTTGACTACTCCGTCCCACTCCGGATCTTATGGTTAACACGGGTATTACGGCACAAGAATCACTCGGCGACATTTGTTGTTTAATCCTAGATGGATATAAACCCTTGCAATGGAACCTCCACCATATCAACACAATCCATGGTTCCATTGCCAACCACATAGTCATATTCATAGTTATGAAAATAGTGGTTTTGCTTTTTATGCAATAGTGATAACCATAATACTTTGCAAGTAATTTGATAGAAATACTCAAATGACATGAGCAAGTGATGAACTTGCCTGAACACTACAAAGTTTTGCAGTTGGATGGTGTGGACTGACCCTTGTCCTCTGTCTCTGAAAAATAGCATCATTGTCCGATAAGGGCAATGGTTAAAGAAGCAATTATGCATGATTCCAGTTTTAGGGTTTGATTTCCCCCCCCCTTCCGATGTCGTTGTTATTTTATGTGAGAGGTTAATACTAAGAATAACTTGTAGATACTTGATTTAGGGTAAATACAACCTTGAAATATTGTCAAGGTGTTTTTAAAGTCCAATTGCATTAATGGACTTATTTTCATTTTAGAAAATAATATATGTGATTTAAATTCTTATTTAAATCAACAAAATAAGACTTATTCTTAATTGTCTTCAAAAATTCTGTTTGGTATCTTATTTAAATAGAGAATTTTATGCTGATTCATTTTCATATTTTTAATTATTTTTTTAGAGCCTTTATCAATTTTCTATTGAATTTCAAAGTTTCAGGTTTTCATCAAATTGTGAAAAGTCATATTTGCCCTTGGGCCCACCTGTCAGTGGAGCCCAGTGGGTTGGGCTAAACCAGCTCGGGTCCAACCGACCCGAGCGGTCGCTCACTCGCCTACCTCCTCGCGCCGCTCGACCTAACCCTAATCCCCTCTCCTTCGCTCTCGCGACGCCGTGGTCGCCTCGCCGTCGCCGAATTAAACCGGCCGTCTCCGACCAGCTCCGGCGACGAGATCGGTGCCAATCGAACCGCCGTTCGACGGCGCACCGATTGGTCCGCGTCGATTTGCTCTCCCTCGCCGCCACCGTTCTTCCCCAACACCCCTGTGACATTGCCGTGGGGAAACCGCGGCGATCTCGTCGTTGCCGACGAGCCTGGCGCCGTGACGTGGCCGTGTGCCTCGCCGTGGTTGCGCTGGAGCCCCTGTGCCCCGATGACTGCCTGGATTGGCCATGGCTTGGCGCCGTCGTTCGCCCGACGTGTGCCGCCGTGCCGCCATGGCCGTGCTTTTCTCCGTTACGCCTGTATGTGCTCCCCTCCTTCTTCTTCCTCTAGTCCTTCTCCTAGCTGAGCTACGGCTGTCTCCCACATGGAGATGCCGTGGGGTACCATGCTGATGTGGCTATGTGCTGCGTCCTAGCTACTGTGCCTGCCCTAGGGTGTGCTGCTGCTGCGCTCTGCTTGCCATGGCCTCGCTCTAGTCTTGTGCTTGTACTGATGCTCTCCTCTCTCTAGCTTATGCTTGTGCTGCTAAGCCTATGCTCATATTCATGCGAGTTCTTCTTCTGTGCCGCCTCTATACTTGCTCATGGCTTGCCATGTTGCTCCAACTGTTGTTGCTGTTACTGGATAACCATGTGTAGCCTTGGTTCTTGCCTCAGGCTTGATTACTGTGAGTAGTCCTTGCTTTTAGCAAGAGACAGTGTTGTTTGTGTGATGATTATTGGTTCTGGCTCATGGTAGGCTTGGCCTTGCTTAATTGTTGTTCATATCCATCAATTCCTTGATGATATGCTTCTGGATACAATCATAAAAGTGGTTTATGTACTTGTTTGTGATTCAATTGTTGCTTACTGTGGCTGTTTAATTTATATGATTCCCGTGTGATGCCGTTGATGCCCTAGCATGCCCCGGCATGCTCTAGCAAGCCGCCGATGATCCCGTGTTCATCGCTTGCTTGTTAAAAGCCGTGATGCTCCATCTTGTGCCTTACTCGGTGCTCAATTTGAGCCGTGTGTGGGTTACGTATAAGTGCCGGTGTGTGCCGTTGTTGGCTTAAGCAATCGCTGTTGCTTGCAAAGTGATCCATTGGATCCACTGCAAGGCTCTGGTGTCTTGATTACTTGTATAAATCATTTATCTGTGTAGCTTAGCAAGATTTATTTGATAAATGAGATGAACTGTTTCTGCAGTTATGATTCTTTAACTTGATCGACTTGAGCTAGAGGGATGCCAACCACTGGTTGGGTACCCTAGCTCATACTGAACCCTATTGGGTGATGATGTGATGTGCTGGACTTGGTGGCTTCACTGTTTTTGTGGTTGAGGTGGCCTCAACAGCATTTCTTGCTGTTCAGGAAGCTCCCACCCTAGTTGGCTTGATGTGTATGGACAAATGCTTTCTGGTTAAACCATATTTGGTTGCCAGATGCTTTTAATGTTGACAAACATGTATAGACACTTGATTGTCTATCTGTCTGATGGTTTAGCTGGCTATAGGTTGTCAAGTGAACTTGTATAGCTGGCTAGGGACTAAATCCATGTTGGATTTCTCGATTGTGTCCCCGTGTGGACACAATCAGCTGTTCCCTGGGTAATTTCCTACTGGCTTTTTCTATGTTTGCTTGTACCAAATGGCTAGATAGCCATATGATGACACAAACAGGGCTTCCTACCCTTGTGGTGTGCTTGAGATCATGCCTGTGCAATTTATGAACAAAACCATCTGGTTTGTTCATGATGATGTGTATACCTCACTCCAGCTCCTAGAATTGGTGTTGGTGTAGAGGTTTTGCTTCTGGTTGGATTATGAGCTTGCCCTGCTCCTCCTGACTTGCTGGTGATGCTTGGTGAATTTCTCGTGATTGGGAATTAGATTGAATGCAGCAATGAGCCGTTCTTGTGTTCTTGTGTTCTTGTGTTTTTGGTAACTTACCCAGTGAGGCTGCTGTCGATGCAATGGTTAGGGTTTGCTTCTGAAAAGTTTATATATGATTAGCCATTCCTTCCCTGGTCGACAGCAAGGCCTGATCTCTCATGGTGACACACAGAACTGTGTGTGTGTGTTGTGCTGCATGCACACTGCTTTGTGAGCAGCCTAGCTGTGTGTGTGTGCACATACTTGGTATCTGGCTTGTGTCTTGGCTGAGGATGGATCAGCTCGGCAGCTTTGGTCATATCCTCCCCAATTTCTATTTTATTTTAACTCGCCAAGTGGCGATGCCACTTGGCATAACTTTTATTTTCTTTGTGTTTGTGTGCAGGTTCAAAATGATGATCAAATGGACATGATGATCATCAAGCTCAAGATTAGATGATATTCACATTGTAGTATTTAGGACAGATTCATAGTTGTACTTTTCTTTTATCTTCATTTTCTATTTATCCCAATTTGTTTAATGTGTTGTAATAATTCATTTATTTCAATTCTGAATATTGTAATTGACAATGTATCATGTGTGATTATCAATAAAGCTCAAGTTTTCCTTAATGAGCTTTAAATAATTATTGTATTATTTATAATCTTGATTAATGATATTTGTTTATGAAATTATCTCAAGTTTGAATTATGTGATAATCATTTGATGTTTGAATTTGAAATTCAAATTCAAATTTGGTTTGAATTCATTCAACATCTTAATTTATAATTCAATCATGCAACTTAAGTTTGTGATGCAAACTCTCCCCTCTCTTCACAAAACCCTAGTTTAGATGAATAAGGAACAGGTTTATCGCACTCTCGAAACCCTAACCCTGTAAGGTGTCGAGAGAGAAACTTGTCCCCCTTCAATGCAGTTTTTGTTTAAAAGCGCGAAATTTCCCCGTAAATTACAATGCAATGCACATCCCTTTCTAAAATCTACCCCTCGATCGTCTCTAAACCTGGGATATTACAGGTAGTTGTATTATGATGGTTTGTTTTATCTGCAATTCATTTTTTCCTGGTAGCCATGCTGTACTAAGCTGGTAGGTATTTTTTTAAATATGGTAGCTGTATGATGATGGTTTGTTTTTTATACGCAATTCATTCTCCTGGTAGCCATGTTATACTAAGCTGGTAGGTATTTTTTTTAAATATGGTAGCTGTATGATGATGGTTCGTTTTTTATACGCAATTTCATTTTTCCTGGTAGCCATGTTGTACTAAGCTGGTAGGTACTTTTTAAAAATATGGTAGCTGTATGAAAACCATGTTAGTTTTTGCAAGAACCTGGGTACCATGTTCATTTTGGTTTCTTTATTATTTGTTTGACAGGGTTTTAGTGGAGACCGAAATAGGGCTTCTCCAGCTCCTATAATCAAGCTATATAATAGTTTGACTCAAGATAAGCGTGATGCGATAGTATCAATGGGACTGGGAAGTTTTCTGGATACAAGTGTGAACATCTGCACAACCCACTTATTAGTTGGTTTGTGCAATGTTATGAACCAGCTAGGAGAGCATTTGTAGTCCCTTGTCGTGGCGCAATACCTTTGACAGAAGAGTCAGTTTATATCATGACTGGTCTTCCACGGGGCAGTTAGAGGTTAAGTATTATGCTGATTATGAGTTGGAAGCTGTCATTGCTGAGAGGCTTTTTCCTGGTGGAAGTACTAGACCTAAGGTTTCCGATCTCGCAAAGATGGTTGAGCAGTATGTGGGGGCCGATGAATCTTTCAAGGAGTTGTGGATGTTGTTCATCATGTCAACAGTAGTAGCCCCTACAACTGATAACAATATGAGTAACAAATGTTATCCTATGCAGGTAATTACTTTTTTTCCTTTTTATTAGTGTTTTTAAGTGGTGGTTATCTGTTCTGTTTTTGTGTGTGTTATCTCATGATTCTGGTTTGTTGCATTTTGTCCCCAGGTCGACATTGCTCGAGCAAATGAATTGAACCTCTGCAAATTTGTTGCCAATGAACTTCATGATCACCTATCAAATCAGAAATACACAAAGGGTTGCTTATTGTACTGTATGGTGAGCTTCCTGTAGCTCCTCCATTTTTTAAACTGAAACAAATGGCTATTTTATTACTGCTTTTTCTTCCTTTTTTCTTATTTTCTATACATGTTTTTCATGTAACAAACCTAATTTCTGTTTTTTTTCTTATCTTTTTTTCATGTGACTTCATTTTGTGGGTATACAAGTTGAGATATTTTGATGCTCTTAAAACTGATCATTATGAGCTAGAGCTTGGCAATGCTAATTTTGCTATAAATGCTTGGTCGAAGTTAGCTATTGATGCAGTGGCAGCATTGGATGTTCAGGAGTATGATACAAGCACTTTTGGTGTACTGGAGGTTAGCATTTCTGTATATGTACAACTTCTCCATGCAGTTTTTACTCGAATGCATGTACTTCTCTGTATTTTTTTTGCTCACTGTATTTGTCATTTCATTTGTTTTCAGTTGAAGGATGAGTATAAAGTGAAGGAGATATGCCCTAGAGGCAATAATAAAGTGGTTATTATTTATATCTTTATGTTTATGATAAATGTTTATATATCATGCTAGAATTGTATTAACCGAAACATTAGTACATGTGTGATATGTAGACAAACAAGAAGTCCCTAGTATGCCTCTTAAACTAGCTTGTTGATTAATGGATGATTAGTTTCATAATCATGAACATTGGATGTTATTAATAACAAGGTTATGTCATTGTATGAATGATGTAATGGACACACCCAATTAAGCGTAGCATAAGATCTCGTCATTAAGTTATTTGCTATAAGCTTTCGATACATAGTTACCTAGTCCTTATGACCATGAGATCATGTAAATCACTTATACCGGAAAGGTACTTTGATTACACCAAACACCACTCGTGTAAATGGGTGGCTATAAAGGTGGGATTAAGTATCCGGAAAGTATGAGTTGAGGCATATGGATCAACAATGGGATTTGTCCATCCCGATGACGGATAGATATACTCCGGGCCCTCTCGGTGGAATGTCGTCCGATGTCTTGCAAGCATATGAATGAGTTCATAAGAGACCACATACCACGGTACGAGTAAAGAGTACTTGTCAGGAGACGAGGTTGAACAAGGTATAGAGTGATACCGAAGATCAAACCTCGGACAAGTAAAATATCGCGAGACAAAGGGAATTGGTAATGTATGTGAATGGTTCATTCGATCACTAAATTCATCGTTGAATATGTGGGAGCCATTATGGATCTCCAGATCCCGCTATTGGTTATTGGTCGGAGTGAGTACTCAACCATGTCCGCATAGTTCTCGAACCGTAGGGTGACACACTTAAAGTTGGATGTTGAAATGGTAGTACTTGAATATGGAATGGAGTTCGAATATTTGTTCGGAGTCCCGGATGAGATCCCGGACATCACGAGGAGTTCCGGAATGGTCCGAAGAATAAGATTCATATATAGGATGTCATTTTATGTGAAATAAAATGTCGCGGAAGGTTCTATGGAAGGTTCTAGAAGGTTCTAGAAAAGTCCGGAAGAAACCACCAAGGAAGGTGGAGTCCACATGGGACTCCACCTCCATGGCCGGCCAGCCCTAGGTGGGGAGGAGTCCCAAGTGGACTCCCCCATAGGGGGCCGGCCACCCCCCACATGGGAGGTGGAAATCCCACCTTTGGGTGGGAGTCCTAGTTGGGCTAGGTTTCCCCCTCTTATGGAAGGTTTTTTGTTCGGGTCTTATTCGAAGACTTGGACACCAACACTTGGGGATCCACCTATATAATGAGGGGCCAAGGGAGGGGGCCGGCCACCCCAAGACCACAAGCTGGCCGCCCCCCTTGAGTGGCCGGCCACCCCCTCCCAAACCCTAGCCGCCCCCTCTCCTCCATATCTCCCGCGTAGCTTAGCGAAGCTCCGCCGGACTTCTTCACCGCCACCGACACCACGCCGTCGTGCTGTCGGATTCAAGAGGAGCTACTACTTCCGCTGCCCGCCGGAACGGGGAGGTGGACGTCGTCTTCATCAACAACCGAACGTGTGACCGAGTACGGAGGTGCTGCCCGTTCGTGGCGCCGGAACCGATCGTGATCAAGATCTTCTACGCGCTTTTGCAAGCGGCAAGTGATCGTCTACCGCAGCAACAAGAGCCTCATCTTGTAGGCTTTGGAATCTCTTCAAGGGTGAGACTCGATACCCCCTCGTTGCTACCGTCTTCTAGATTGCATCTTGGCTTGGATTGCGTGTTCGCGGTAGGAAATTTTTTGTTTTCTATGCAACGTTATCCTACATAAAGATGTTGGCGCCCTTGAAATGGGTCTTTTCGGTGGTCCAGATGGATTTGATTCCTGGATGAAGCTTAATACGCATCCCAGTTGTACACAAAAGGTAGCTAATTGTGAAGACGCGCTTTTGCTGTTTTCGTGCTTTTTGCTGAAGGCGATGCTGGCTAGTCTTTTGCTTTTTTTTGTGTCTGCGCCTTCATATTTTCATGCTCAATTCTGTACTCACATATTTTAGCTTTTGTTTTTTCTTTTTGCAGCAATGGGTGAAAGCTTTCAGTTTAATGCAGAACTTTGCATCAAGCCTTAATGGTCTATTGAGCAGTCTTGTTCAAGGATTGACACAATGTAGCGACGGAGAATCAAGTGATGATGATGTTGATTCGTATCATGAAGATGTACCTGCCACGGAGGTATCTGAACATGATGCACACGAGAATCATACATCTAGAAATGTACCTGCCACTAGGAAAGTTGGATGTGCAACTGGTCATGCAAAGAAGATGCTTGTGTCGCCTATTGTTATCACAAGGAATGGAGGTCAGCAAGATGGAACTACAAGCCAAGCTAATCTATCTCCTGTTGTTGAAATGGAGAAGAAACTTCAGGAAGATAAATTTAGTAGTGCGTCTCCTCCTGCTATGCACTCACAAATAAATGTACCGTCCTTCAGTGATTTGGATGGATCCGATGAAGTGAATGGTGGCGGGATCGAAAGTGAATCACCTTTTGAGTCGACTCCACAAGATGATGACAGAATCAGGGGTAGTGCAGCACATCTCGCAGCAAGTCTTAGCAATTCTAAAAGGATGAAAGAGTCAGGGTTTCCATCATCTTCTGAAACAATTGCAAATAGTAGGATCAAGAATGTAGTAGCAGTAGAACTTGGGATTCCTGTTCGTGTGTCCAAGCAAGGAAATGACCCTACTGCCATGTTGAAGTTTGTACCTGACCATGGACAACAAGGTTTGGAAACCATTCAAGAAAGGTATTTTTTTTGGTTTTACATTTGTTTTTATCTGGTTTACATGCATGGGAAACTGTGGATTTTGAGGACTCAATGAGACCATGAAGGACCTGGTAGTTAATGCTAGGTAATGTGATAGTTGAACCAGATAAATTTGGTAGTTATTTCTGTCTTAACATGATAAGTTTGCATATATAATATGGTAACTTTTGCATTTATCTATATATGAACACCTGATATCAGTATATTCCTCTGAAGAACCTGGTAGTTATTTTTTTGGGGAACATAGGTGGTTAATGCTTAATAATATGATAGTTGAACCAGATAAACCTGGTAGGAATCATTGACTTAACATGATATATTTTTTGTGTACATAATCTGGGTAGTAAGTAAGGTTTTCCTGTCTTTTTTTTTGTTTTTTGATGCAGGGATATTGTTGATGATCATATAATACCAAGCAGTGGTAATATTGAATCGAAAGGCAAGAATGTCATCATTGAAGGGTCAACAAACAGTGGGATTTTGGAGGATGACCATGTGCCTCCAGTAGTATCAAATCAAACTCCAAAGAAAAGGTTTCAATTAGTTTTCTGTTTTTGCATAACTCCAAAGAGGATAACCATGACCATGTGTATCAGTTTTTCTGGAAATGTTGATCTTTTTTCATGTTGAACATATAGGAAACGCCAAGCTAAAGCAGCAACTACACCAACAAGGAAGTCTCCAAGGCTTGCTTCTATGAATAGTGACAAGTCTGGTAAGGTTGGTGGCAATGATGTGATTACTGAATCAGCATTACCAGAAGATGGGAAGTCCTCAGGCACAGCAATCGTTCTATCACCAACTGTTACTACCCAACAAGATCAAAAGGATGGTAGCTACACTGTTGGTGATGGCAACTCTCTGATAACTGCCATTGCAATTTCTCCTACTGTCACAATGCAGCAAGGCACAAGTTATGTTCCAAGTAGTTCTGGCGATAAGAAGTGCTCGTCAGTAGAAGAAGGCGCAACAAAAGAGAACGCTATTCCAATCTCTCCAAATGTTATTGAAGCTCAGGCATCACACCTTGATGCAAAGTCATGCAAATCAATTGTGTCCTCTCCAGTAGCACAGACGCAGTTCACTGCAGGCTATGGAACACATTTGAGAGTGTCTCCTCTTATTGGCGCTAACTTAGGTATTCATGGGTTAATGAAACGTGGACCTGTTTTCGTGCCACCTGAAGTTGAAGATGCAGTTAGGAAATTTTCTGAATCTGTGAAGAAAATGGGAGGACTATCAAGGTTTGCTGCACAGAAATCAAGCTCAATAGAAGAGAGGCCTCTGAAAAGGAAAACGGTTGAAATTGGAAAGGGTGGATCAAGTGGAGCTGTTAGGGACAACCGTATTGGTATGTTCACACCTCCAGGATTTCATCTTGGCTTTAGCTCCCAGGAATCTGCAGACGGTGATATTCAAGAGGATGAGTTTGACAAATACGAGGATGCAGCACCTAGTTATGTAGTACCTTTGGAACCGGTGGCTGTTGAGGATGTTACACCCAATATTGTAGCACCTAATTTTGCAGTACCACTGGCTTGGGCTGAACCAGAAGGTACTTTTCATATATGCAAATTTTATGGCAACTACTCGTGGTTATTTTTCTAGTTATTTGTATTTCATTATAGGCTAATCTCATTTTTTTTGTCTTTTCATTTTATCTGGTAGGTCAAAAAACTGGAACTCAAGATGAAGCATCAAGTGGTGATGATTTTGAACAAATCCAATTATCTGAGGAGGTACAAGATGGCATGGCAGGGAAAACTGTTCATCTAAGTGAAAATGGTATGGCAGAGCTTGCAAGGTATGAGGAGTTATCAAAGGCATTTATAGCAAGGAAGCGAAAACTTCAAATTGATGCAGCTCCCCTCGCATCAAAAGGGGAAACTAATGTTCACAGTGCAACTCCGAAGGTGTACCCGCATAAAACTAGAGTGAAGAAGTCATCACATTACATGCAATCACCCTTTGACAGCTCAATCAAAGTTACTGTTGAACAAGAAGAAATCTATCAGAAGATTATGCTTAGCAACAAGCATCAGAGGCCAGTCAAATCGAACATAAGGATGTAAGTTTAGAAGCTTTTTTTAAATATGCCCTTTTTGTTGTAGCTATAGCTTCATTTTTTTGGAATAGTTGTTGAGTGGGTGGCTAAATTGTGTGTGTTTTTTGGTTCTGTTTTTCTATATCAGGTACCAGATAATAAAATACAATGACAGTTTTGCTTACACGAGTGATTTAGCAAATTCAATTCATGGCAGAGGTGAACTGTCTAATCATTGCATGGAAGTTGCCATAGAGTACCTGCGGCGTACTAACACTGTCGAGGGGAAATTGATAGTGCCTTACCAAATTTCTGTCTACCTTATGAATGGGGAATTCGAGAAGAAAGCGGTGGTTTCTCTATTCAAGAGGACCAAGGATTATTCACTAAGTGTGATGAAATTGGTATGAATGCTTCTCTATTTTTCATGTTCTTAGATCTTTTTTTTCTTTTTTTCTTGCTCATTGTGTTAACTTTTTTCTCATGTATGTTATCCATTTCAGATTTCATTCCCAGTTTTGCAAGAGATGACAAGGCAGCAAAAGGAAGGAAACCATTGGTACTCCTTGCATATGAACTTTCAAGCTGAAAGGTTCGAAGCACTTGATTCAATGCGGGGCGAAGGTGATGAAGCTCTAATAAGCCACGCAAATGCTCTAATCAGTAGGATTAAGGCACTCTGGAATATACACTACATCACATCTAAGGTTCAAATCCAGAATTGGGATTTGAAAATTATAAATGTTCCAATTCAGGCAACCATGTAAGTCACAGGATTTTCTGGTCTGTTTTTCAGCTTTTCTTTTGTGTTATTGTAGCATGCACCATATACTGAATTTTATAAAAAAAAATCCTCCCCGCTTCATGTTTCTAATATGTGACTCTCTTTTTTTTTGGCAGTTTTGATTGTGGGTATCATGCCATATACAATGTTGAGAAATGGGATGGACAGAACGTTCCTCCACTTGCGAAAGACGATGTGCCTAAGCTACGGAGGGTGTTACCTCACAGGTGGTTGACAGCCGATTTTAACAAAGAAAAAGAAAATTGGAAGTGGATTTTGTTCAACAATGTTGTCCGGTAATACACCTACCCTGTTTATCCAGAGAAACTATCAGTTTTTTTCACTACAACTATCTCTTTTTTATTTTTATGCAGCTGCCAGGTTATCCAAATCAATTTTTCGATGTAGCCATCAATTTCTTCTATAGAACTATCAAGTTTTTTTCCACGCGTCAATATAGCTCTTTTCTATAGAACTATCAAGTTTTTTATACAATGCCAATGTGTACCTGTAGTAATACACAGTAGTTTAAAATCTCGGAAGTGGAGGCTTTTTTTTGCGTTAGGAGGCTGATACGGTACTGACAAGTAGATCCCCCTCTCCCCCAAGTTAATAGCCAAGTAGGTACTTATGTATTCAGAACCTGGTATGTACTCTGTGGAAATCTCATAGCTTGGTACAACTAAGTTGGCAGGTCAGTCTTAGAGAACAAATGGAACAATAACATGTATTTTTATTTGGATTTTTCAATAATAAATATCAGAATCTGGCAGTTTCTCTATGGAAATCTCATAGGTAGGTGCAAATAATTTTGGCAGGTCAGTCCAAGAGCCTAAAAAGGATGTATCATATACATTTTTAGCATTTTTCAGTAATAAATATCAGAATCTGGTAGTTACTCTATGAAAATCTCATAGGTAGGAACAAATAATCTGGTAGGTCAGTTGGAGGACCTAAAAGGTACAATCACATCCATTTTCCCCTGGTATTCTAATAATAAATATTACAAAAATGTCTAGTACTTGCATTCAAACATACGGACAATAATAAATGAAGTACAGTAGTAACGAATACAAGGATCCAGTTTTTTAGTTCTGGACTGGAAGTTCTCCTCTCTGGGGGCACATTCTCAAATCATGTTGAGTAGAGCCACATTGTTTGCAGACGCGTACTTCTTTTCTCCCTATGTCCAGTGGTTTCTGATATGCTTGCTTCCACTTTCTTCCTTTAGTATTTGATACGCGAGGATCAAGGATATTACTAGCTTCTGTAGTTTCTGAAGTTTGTTCAGCTGCAGTGGGATGTGAACCTGCTGTTTGCACCGCTGGATTTGTGCTTGACGATGGTCCTGTAGGTTTATTTTAACGGTTAGTTTGTCGTGGTTCCGGATAAGAGGTACCTTCTTCTGGAGGTACCTGTTGTGAATGACAATCTTTGTGTGTTGTTTGGGCTGGAGCAGATTGCGTTGCTTTCCTTGCATCGCTTGAAGCAGATGCCTTCTTTGCTCTTTTTTCTGTTTCTCTTTTCAGTGAAGCCAAGTCTTTCTTCATTGATTTCATGTGGTTCCGAATTATCTTCCTGCCATCTTCGGTTTCATTCCCGCAAAGCGCTAGGCCTTTGAATTCATTGCATGTTACTGCTAGCCACATCTTCTTCTTAGATTCCTCTGGCATAACAGCCGGTTGTCCTGGTAATTCTTCCACTAGGTTTTCTTCAGCGCTCCATGTCCACCTGCGCAACACATATGCCAGCGGCATCTGACAAACACCTAGTTGAACCATGGCCTGCATTTGAATGTCATTTTTAATATTTTCTCTACAAAAATATTTTTTGAAATCATGAATGTTTTTTAGCAGGCTACCGCGCACAAACAATCTAGAAAGTAAGGTCTAGCTTTTTTTACCTTTAGGATGTGACAGCAGACGATGCCATCTCTTTCAAATTTGCAGCATGTGCATCTGTAAGTTTCATTGGGGGGGGTCTGCATAAACCTGATATGTGCTGTTGTGGTAACTTGGTACAAAGTGTGTTATGCAGTACACTTCATATGTATTCTCAGCTACCTGCCTTATGTTGTAAGACATGGTGTACGACATTTCGTACTGAAAGCGGGTGTGTATGTTTTTTGTGTAGAGCTTTTCCATTTGTTTCTCTATTGGGTGCCAAGACCAGCTCCTAGCTGTCAAAAGTGATGAATCTGCCTCTTGTTTCTTCTCTGCTTTCATTATCTTAGCCTGGATATCAGCATACTGAAGAACAAACTCAAGCACAGAATTTGAAGGACTTATGTATTTTTTTAGCACCGCATTGAAACACTCACTCCGCTGAGTTGTTTGTAAGAACGGATAGAACTTGTGCATGAAGTAGGCAGGAACCCATGAACTTCTTTTTTGGTACAAAGCTGCTATCTTCTCATGGTTTTGCACATTGTATTTTTGAATCATTAAGTTCCATCTTGTTTCAAACTCCTGCGGTGTCAAGCTGCAGTTTATGCAGTCATTCATCTCTTCCCGAAGCCCTAGTATCTTTGCAACAAATGGACCGATTTCTTCTGTTGCTTTATCGACAATGTGCCACCTGCAATTACGATGCGTTGTGTTTGGAAACACCTTTTCAATTCCAGCACGCATTGCACCATCCTGGTCTGTTATTATGTTAACGGGTGCTACTCCATCCATTGCAATTAAGAACGACTCAAATAACCATATGTAGCTCTCACTGAGCTCATTCTTTAGGAACCCACGACCTAGTTGTATCGATCGACCATGGTTGTTTATACCAATGAATGGTGCAAAGGGCATCTTGTATGTGTTTGTCATGTAAGTTGCATCGAAAGAAATACAGTCATTGTAGTTCTTGTAAGCTCTTCTTGCTGCACTATCTACCCAGAACAAGTACTGCACACGGTCCTCATCATCAAGCTTGTATCTGTAGTAGAAATCCTTGTCTCGGGACTTCAAGTCCTCAAAGTATGCCATAGTGTTTTGCATGTCTACGAACTTGTTTTCTGCCCGAAGTTTGGATCTGAAATTTGCCATGTCCTTTGGTGTGTATGGCACTCCTTCTACTGATTCATATAGTGTAGCCATAACTTGCATCATTCTGCTTGTATCCATGTTTACAGTGTGTAGTATTTTTATGAACTCTTGGTCTTCTTCCGGTATGTCTCTGTGTGAGCGTAGGAAACCAGTCAACGACCACTTCTTGAGTAGAGGGTGATTGTGATCATCACAGAATTCCGTCACCAGCCAGGTACCGTCTCTGACTTTCAACGCCATCCTAGCTGGACAGTCAGTCCTAATGTTGCTGCACTTCATCCTTTCCGGTACAACTGGTTTAGGTTTCTGCGTATCTTCTTTCTCTTTTGCTTGGTGACCTGCTTTATGGCAAACCATAGCTGCTCTTATGTATTCGCCAGTGACCTCGGATTTCTTCCTGTAATTGTATCTGATTCCAAATCCTCTCCTCCTTGCAAATACCAAGTAGTGCCTCTGAGCATCTTCAAGTGTATCAAATCTCATGTCTGCTCTAGGAGCTTGTGGAGTTGAAACTACTTCTGCATTCCCTTCGATCCCATCGTTCTGTGCAGCCGGCGGAGTTTGTGCAGAACTTGCTTGTGGAAGCGTAATCTCAGTGCACGCTCTGTCTGCTGACATAGCCCTGGAGGTGGATCATGCGTTGTCCATGCCTGCTTTTTTGCAAAAAATAATGTACAAGCAAATAAAGATCTGCAAATTATAGTAGCTGTAAAACAGGGGTTTTTTTTTGTGTGGCAAGTATGATGGAGTAAACTTTGGTTGCTTCTTACAATTAACTTGGTAGGTTTTTTCCAGCAGGCTTAGAATTAGCTTTTTTACAATTAACTTGGTTTGTTGCTTTTTACAATTTAGCTGATAACTGTGATGTATTAAATCTGGTATCTGGGCACAATTAAATCTGGCAAGTATGATGGAGTAAACATGTTTGCTGCTTACAATTAACTTGGTAGGTTTTTCCAGCATGCTTAGAATTAGCTTATTACAATTAACCTGGTTATTGCTTACAATTAAATCTGGTATCTGGGCACAATTAACTTGGTAGTTTTCAATTAAATTTATCAAATTCATACATGCTTTTTTAGTTTTGGGCATGGTTTTTGCTGCAGAATGTAATGGCAAAAAGTATCACTTGTTTTTTTTTAAAACTGTCTAACATGTGTTTGCCGAAGCTACTTGAACTGATAAAGTAGCATTAGGCACATCTTGCCCTTTGAATTATGTGATGTTCATCTTCTGCAACCTGCAAATCAAAATCTGAATTAGTTTCTAATACTGTTTTGGTTTTTTGTAATGCAGGAAGTAGGAAGTGTGCTACTTCTTGTTTCTGGAAGGCACAGTGAAGCACGGATAAGTCTGACCAATGTAGAGTGAAGCAAGATGAATGCTGGCTGTGTAGTTATGCATTTTCTTCTTGTTTTTAGCATGTGGTACTATTGGTTTTAGAAACCCAGCAGGCAAGTGCGTGTGACTCTGTCTTTTTTTTGTATGTTCTGATGGACATGGTGATGAGCAAGAATCTACCAGGCAAGTGTATGTCGTTTTTGGTTTGTAGGAACATGATGATCAACAAGAATCTGCCAGGCAAGTGCTGTTGGTTTTAGGAACATGACAGGGGTTCTTTTTTGGTTTTTGTTCTCATGGATGAACTAAAATTCTGCCAGGGGCAAGTGCATGTGATGCTTGAAAAATACTTACTAGTATGATGTTTTTTGATAGTGTATGCACATGACGAAATCTACTGTTTAGGGGGATCAAGGGAGGGTCAAAAAATTTATGGGGAGATGGTGTTTTTCCAGATCGTACCTGTCTGTTTTAGATCTGCAAATTCCCTTTGAAATCTGGTAGTTTCTCCCTCTGAACAAGGTGGTCACCTCATCCTGGCACTGTGTTTCTTCTCTTCTCTCCCGTGTTCTTCTTTTCTTCCCAGATCTAGTTTCTGTTATGTTTTGGAGAAAACGTGAGGAAGAAGAAGATCCAGTGATGGGAGGTCACGAAATTGCTGTAGGGCCGAGAAAAGCTTGAGGAAGAAGAGAGTCTTTTGCATGTGATTTTGTCTCCCTGGACGAAATCATGGTAGGGCCCACGTGGTTTGTTGGTTAGAAATATCCAGGCGGGGGTGGGGCCGGTAGTACAGCTGGCGGTGGACATGCGGTGAAGCTCACGCTTTTTTGCGTCCTTCGCGCGCACCCGGTCGACCAAATCACGTGGGTGGGCCCATCCAAAACCGTCGCACGGACGAGGGCTCTGTGCGGCGCCGCCGTGTAGTGCGGTCCAACAATATAACATACTATAAAATTGTAAGTTCCATAGTGTTGAAGTCAAGTTGATGTGCTACACTGAACCCTTGAACCCCCCGACACAAGTTTATAGTTTATTGAAAAATAAGATCTTCCAACTACACAAATTTCAACTTTTCAAAGGAAGACAAATAGGAAAGAGATCATCAAGTCTAACTCTAACACAACCATGTCGTAAAAGCTGACAATTCATACAACGTAGCCATGCCCATGCTTAGCTCGGGTATAGTACATCGGTAAAGCAGCAAGTACCTTGCTGTAGTACTAAGAGTTGGCCTTGGCTGGGCATTCGAGGCTGGCCTTGAAGTGGCGAGCGGGGAATTTGGCGGAGACGGAGCCGACCTCGAAGACGAGGTCGTCCCCATCGGCGCGGATCCCGGTGATTGACCACCAGCGGAAGAAGGCCTTGACTCTGATGCCGCTGAGCCCGGAGATGCGGCCATCGTCGAGGTGGCCGGTGATGCGGTCGTTGAAGTTGGCGAGGTAGCTTCCCGCGGGCAGCACGATGCGGCAGCTGGAGACGAGGTCGACGGCGAAGTCCCCCGAGCCGGCGTCGAGCGTGTAGCCGCGGACGTTGGCCGGGAGCAGGCCCCGGGGGAAGCCGCGGAGACGGAGCTCGTCGTACGCGGTGGTGGGGGTGGATCCGGCGTCCGCGTCGGCGTCTGAGCGGGCGAGTGGGAGGAGGAGGGCCACCGCGAGGATGGCCGCGATTGGGAGGAGGACGACGACGCGGGATTGAGAGGGTTTCGCCATTTTCGTGAGTCGAAGGGGAGGGAGACGTGGAACGGTGCAAGAGTGTCTGGAGTCGAGTGGGATTTGGGAAGGAGTGGCTGACTTTTAACCAACTCATGGAAAATACATTCAAGCTCATGGGTGATGGGTGCCAACTGCCAAGTTCCCCGTACATCTACAAAAAATAGTAATTAGAAAAAGTTTTAAAAATTCTTTTAAGAACTAAAGATAATCAAGTATTATACTTGTATATAAATTATTTCACGAGGGAATAATTATTATTGTATCCTGGATAAAAAAGATAAAATAAAAAAAACCCAATGTCTATGTACTATTCAGGCTAGATTCATCATAAAATTTTCTTTTTTTTTTTGCCTAGGATACAATAGAAATCATTTTGAGCCCAAACTTTTTTATACAAGTACAATACTTGATTATCTTTTGTTTCCAGAAGAATTTGAATTTTTTTTAATATTTGAAAGTACTACAAATTTTGGGGTTTTTGGGGTGCATAGCACCCATCTGCCAAAAATTCGCGCCCCGATCTATCAGCTACTCCCTCCCTGTTGGTGGAGTAGTTTCCGCGAAAATTAAACTTCACTAACTTTGACTAAGTTTATTGAGAAAATTATTTATATCTAAAATTTGTAATGTATACCATATTAAAATATATTTTACGGTGAATACATGGTATTAATTTAAGATTCTAGATGTTGATATTTTTTAGTATAAACTTAGTCAATATTTACATGGTTTGACTTCAAAAAATCTAATATGCAGTATATTTTGGCATAGAGGGAGTACCCTTTGCTCTCGTTAGTCAAAAAATAAACTAAGAGCGCCTCCACTGGGAGCCATGCCATCTCCAACGCGACGACCTACCTGGATCGTGGGTGTCTGAATGTATCACGCGGACAAAAGTCGTGGCCTATCTTGGACACCTAGGGCGGGATTGGTATCTCGTGCCTCGTTCGGGGCTATGTGGCGCATATTCCTAGGGAACATGCACGGGGTAAAATGGCCCAAAATCCAGTTGTGGACTTAAGTGGTTGCCCACAAGACACTTTTCAATATGAGGGAGGGAACGGTATCACTGGTGTTTCGTTTGTTGCATTACAACATTCCATCAAAAGCAAAACCTACTCGTTGTTATTTCGTTGCAACTCCAACCACTGATATGGTAACCTCTTCATTTGAGTGGTAAATTCGCCCCGCACATAGCACATAATATTGCTTACACAACAACAACTTGAGCTAAACAGTTCATCTTAAGAAGGTGGTACTTCCTAATAGCAGTTATCATTGTTATCGATGCACCAAAAGCTAACCCAAAAAACAACAGCTGGTAATGCATCATAAGTTCATTATCGGAAGGGTTAGCATATATACTCCCTCCTAAAATATTACAGTCGAGACATTAAGTTTTGATCAGTTCCTAACTAGCGGAATTAATATTAGACGAGCTCCCAAATATACATGACCTCAGCAGATCATGACCATCATCAGACACAGCTGCAAAGCAGTACCACTAATAGTGGTGCTTGCACAACCATGTCCTAAAACAGATCCTCATCTCCGATCATGTCATCTCATCATAGTTGCTACCATGGGTCTTGTTGTCAACAAGGTAGTTGATGGCATCTACAAGTTTGCGCCGAGTGAATTAAATCTCACTACGCGCAAATGTTGGCTCGAAGACCGTCTTCATCTGCTGGTAGTTCGTTAAGTGTGTGTTCAAAAAAACTTTATGCTTTGGGGGATGTTGAGATAAGAAGACATTGTCAGAAAAAGGGAATGAACAAGTAAGACGATAAATCAGTGATGTGCAAGCTAACAATCATGTATGCCATCAACTTCTCCTTGTCCATCATTATGGTTGTGCCCTCCTGGCAAAATGTCACTCCTCGAACATTCCTAATCTTTCACACGAGCACCCACCTCAGTCCACTTCCTCGGGTGGTTTCTCACCTGAGTAGGGCTGACTGTAAGGCCCGTGAAGTCAAGAACTTAATTGCAGCCACTCTGCATGTGGTGTTCTTTGAAGCCTCTAGAACAGTCTACCCCACTCATGACTTGCTCACAAACCCGTTGAGGACCAACTCTGAAAGAGTTACTTCCCGCACCATAGGTGGTTTTGGGCCAATATAGAGCTGGATCAGCCATTGTGTTTTCAGGTACCATACAGGACATAGAAGACTTGTACATCAGGTTGGGAAAAGGCGGGATGACCTACACAAGACAAATGAACAACGGTAAGCATGGCTATCGGTTGCATAGTTCGTACAATCAACCTCTATGAAATAACCTTTCACAAGTGACAGAGGTTCTTATAGTCAGGGGAGTTGGATTTAGCGAAGAGTTTGGTGAGTTGGATGGAGAAGAAGGCGGGACAACCGTGGTTGTGTTTGACGGAGAACAAGGAAGGACCAGAATGTCATTCTCGATGGAGTGGAAGACATGCCGACCTACAAAAGATAAAACACCTTAACCATGGAATTGAATCAATCCTATGGAAAGCATGAAAAAGAGTTCCTGAGAACCTAAATCAGTCAATCAATGCCACATCTGTCCTATGGAAAGCATAAAAAAGGTTCTGTGGAACCTAAATCAGTCATTCACTACAACATTTTTCCTATGGAAAGCATTAGAAAGGGTTTCATACAAACTAAACCAGTCAATAACCCCCACATCCATCCTATGGCAAGCATAAAAAATGGGTTCTATAGAACCTAAATACGTAACTTCTACCACATCCGTCCTATGGCAAGCATGAAAAAGGGGCCCATACAAACTAAATCTACGACATCAAGGATTCGATCTACAAACATGTAGCATGCTTACAGATCTAATCGACCACATCCAGGGTTAAATTTTTTTTACAGACACTGGAAGAGGATTCGGCATAACAAAGGTAGGGGACGATGGAGAAGGCACGCTGGCGACGACCTCCGTCAAGCTTGTTGTCATAGCCGGTGAAGAAGCAACCGACATCGCATGGGTATCGAAAGAGAGAAGAGCTGGAATGAGGGAAATGGTGGATTTAGAATTCCGCGGTGAAAGTGGCGCTAACTAGGGGCGAATTAAGACGGGTGGTGACCGAATTACTCGCGCTACATTTTCGGTGCACTGCGAGAGCTCACGCCATCTTCGACATTTGCAGCTGCTCGTATGCGGCGTTGTCAAAATAGCACACTGTGAGCGTGGCTCCCTGGAAATGGCTGACTCGGCCATTCCCACTGAGCATGTCCTCGGGCTGCTTTGATGCGCTCCCTGGACACTACGTGGGCATGGAATGGGTAACTATTTTTTTGCTCCCCAACATTTGTTTTGAGGTGTTTCAGGCTACTAATCACTCCCCTAAAATCTGGGATGTCAACATTTCGGGATATTTTATAATATACCACACTTTACTTTGATTCTCTATTATTTACCATGTGACCACCACATGTAAGTGACAATGACAGGTGGTGGTCATGTGGTAAATAATAAAGAATCAAAGTAAAGTGTGGTATATTATAAAATTCCCCCAACATTTCGGACCCAAAGCAAGCTCAAATCTGGTCCGACTTTGCATGGACAAGGACACAACGCACACACCACTCTTGTCCTCTTTGTCTTCCCCCTGGCATGCTAGTCGGCGAACCATTACCAGGCAACTCCAATCCCAAAGCTACACTAGGGTGACTTGGATGAAGCACCTCCCGCCACCTCCATCCCTGACATGGCCGTTGTCGTTGAAGCATCTACTGCTACTGAGGCGTCTTCTGTCGCATCCACCGCGCTAATGAAGTCGAAGGTCGAGCTCACGGCGGAGCAAAGGACCATCGAGAATAGGAATATCAAAGACGTAGCTACCACAAACGGTAACGGGACTCGGAGCATCTAACGGCCATATAGTCGAAGGCCAACGCGGACACCCTTGATGCCATAGTAGAAAGCCCTCCTCAAGCTCAACCGGAATGTGCTCGCACAGTTGGTCATTGTAAGGGTACATTGCCCCTATGTGTGGTTTTGGTAATTAATGAAAACCCTATGGACTAATGTTTTCATTTAGTTTATATGGAGGAATATTCCATAGGTTCTACTTGTAATCCATGTGTTGGATTCAAGTATGGATGCCATAAAGATAAAGATATACCTTGTGTATAGGCATCAAGATCATCGATCAAGATAGTATGATAGAGCATGAGAAGATACAAGGTTGACCAATACAAAGAGTGGAGAATAGATTCAAGTTTGGTCAACACATGAAGCATGAAGAATGTGCCACGTGAAGTCACGTGGTATGCCCATGAGAGGATGACATCAAGTTGTGATCATCATCAAGGTTGAGTTGGGCAAGTTCAAGTTGAGTATCTCAAGAGGATCATATACTTGAAGCTTGGCGTCCATTTGGTGATAATGGACATGTGAAGATTTGCATCAATGGAGCTTTCCCATCATGGTGTATGGGGGAGCATTTGTGAGTCTTCACGAAGTAACAATGATCAAGTGTGGCATTCCGGCTTGAGTAGAGCTTGAAGAGTTATCATCAAGATCAAGCGGGATGCGAAAGGCAAAGGTATGGCATTGCTAGGTTTTCCTTTTACCGGTCTCAAGGTGGTTGATGGGAGACCGGATTATAGGATAGATAGCTGCACTATCAAGAGGGGCTTTCGGTTGGGTAACTTGATCACATCGTTTTAGGGAGCTCAATCCTTTGCATACTTTGCATATCCCTATTGCTTCTTGGTGTTTCTCTGTGAGAGGTTCTTGAACTTGTTGCTAGATTTACAACAAGCCCAAGTTCATCGAAAACGGAATCCGCATGCATCTTCTATTGCGTTTTCGAGTTTGGATGTCTTCACCGTTTCTTGACGGTGGGAGACTCCCTCTCTAAAATCATCTAAAATGTTCTGTGAGGTTTTTGTTGGGGTTCTATTCGTCGTTATCTTTCCAACAAAATTGGTTTCATGTCAATCGGGGTCCGGACACAAAAGTTCTCACAGTTTTTGTATAACATGTTTTCCTGCTCACCCGGTCAGGGACCCGGTCGGACCGGCCCCTGCGCCGGCTGGTTCCGGCCTGCCGCCCGGTCGACCGGGTGCACGGCCGGGCGCCCCGGCGCCAACTGGCTCCTACACTGATGCAATCCGGGAGGACTACTGTGCGACAATTCCCAGTTCCGGTCTCGGTCCGGCCCCTGCCCCTACCCCGGTTTGGACCGGCTGGTCCGGTCCATGGCCCGGTCGACCGGTCTGTGGACCGGATGGCCCGGTCGGTGGTCCGTTCTGACCGGTTCCTAAACCGGACGGCCCGGTCCCTGGCCCGGTTGACCGGCCTCCTCGACGGTTGACTCAGCCCAACTTTTCCCCAACGGTTATATTTGCTCTTGGGCTATAAATAGCTCTTCTTCCTCCTTGGGCTGGGTAAGTTCTTCCACTCTCTCTCCTCCATTGTTGACTTTGAAGAACTTGCCCTCTCTTGATTCCCCCCATGATTCTTGCTCATTCTTGAGGGATCTAAGATAGGAGATCTAGATCTACAATCCCCACCAATCCATCTCTCATCTAAGTGAGGGGAACCCTTTGGATCTAGATATTGGAGTCATTTGTTGATTTCCTCTTTGTTCTTCCTCTCTAATCTCATCGTAGTATTTGTTGCTTTGGTGGGATTTGAGTGTGAAGGATTTGAACACCTCTAGTGTTCTTGCTTTGCATCATTGCATAGTGTTGAGCTCTCCACCACGATTAGTTCGAGTGAGAAACCGTGAGCTTGTTACTCTTAGAGGGAGACCTCCTAGTTGGCTTGGTTGGTGTCCCGGTGATCTCTTCGTGAAAGATTGTGAAGGGGCCCGGGCTTCTCCTTCGTGGAGCTTGTGAAGTGGTTGTGGAGCTTGCCATCTCCGGAGTGGAGGAAAAGCTAACCATAAGGAAAAGACCATTATCCTTCGTGGGTGTGGCTCGGAGAATAGGGTGAGCCTTCGTGGCGTTGGAGAATCCTTCGTGGGACCTCCACTCCTCCAAACGTGACGTACCTTCTTGCAAAGGAAGGGAACACGGGAATACATCCTCGTCTCCGCGTCCCTCGGTTATTTCTATACACGAGCTCTCTTTTCTTGTGATAGCCATCGTGCTTGAAGTACATATATCTTGCTATCACTTGTGCTACATATATCTTGTGCCTATCTTGCTTAGCTCTAGATGTTATTGTTACACTTAGTTGAGCTTAGCATATTTATAGTTTGTGCTTGTAATCTAAACATTAGTTTAATTCCGCATTCTTACAAGACAAATCCGTAAGAGTTTTTAATTGCCTATTCACACCCCCCCTCTAGGCGACATCTCGATCTTTCGGTCATGACCTACGCCGGCAGTGCCATGTCAGTGAGCTCGGGGTCTCCGCGGCCCGACCTCTTCTTCCAAGGGCGGCATCCACCAGCACGTCGACACCGACGTGCGGGTATGCACCCACCGTCTTGCAGCTAACGGCGGCGCCGCCCCGTTTCTCCATCTCGCCACGGGATGGATTGCCCGATGTGTGCGAGTACATGGCAACGACAGCATCCCCGGCGTCCCTTGACCTCAACCGCATACCGGTGCTACACTCAAAGACCCACAGGCGATCCCCGTTGGCTCGTTCCCGAGCGCCCGTGGCCTATACTAGGAAATGCCAGGCTCGTTTGACCTGGCAACGATGTATCCGGCTACAATGCAGCCTCCCATGATGGAATTTGCAGCGGCAATATAACCTCACCCGAGGCAGTTTGTTCCCACGCCGTCACCCACCACGCCGGCCGATCAGGCCTACTATAGTAATGTGTGCATCATGGAGGACATCATCAATGGATGCCAAGGTGGGCCTGACATCGAGGATTAGCCATTGTTCGAGGACAACCTCACCTAACCATCAATGGTCAAACCCACTGCCAAAGCAAAAAAACCGGCAACTACATGGATCTTGAGGACAAGATGATATGCGAGGCATGGATGATAATTGGAAAATATCCAATTAGTGATGCCGAGAAAAATGGGGGATTTTGGAAGAGAATCCATGACTACTTCCACGACCATAAACTCTTTGGGTAACACCGTTTTGAGAATGATCGCAATAAATTGTCCATTCAAAAAGGTTGTTATTTATCCAAACAAAATGCAACAAGTTTTGCATGGTGCACGATCATGTGATCAAACACCCCGCGAGCGAAATCGGCGTGAAAGGATTGGTAAGTTTCTCCCCTTGGACGCAAATGAACTATATGTTGTCATGCATACATACATTTCCATCTTATTCTCTCTCGTAAATTCTAGGTATGGCAAGCTATGAGCCCTTTCTTGGAAGCCATAGTGCCAATGATGCAACGGTGATTAATCTTGAGAGTGCCCAACCTTTCGCAAGAATGAGCTCCCGTGTGGCCTGGCTAAGAGGGAAAAAGACAACCAAGACCAACATGAAGCATGATTCTTTGGCACTTCATTTGCTCGGCACATTGAAGGACTTGTATGTTGAAAAGGGAGTGTCAAATGAGAAGAGGGGTCCGATGTACAAAAAAAATAAAGGTTGAGATTGATGAGGCCAATGCAAAATCAAGAGCCAAGGAGGTGGAGCTCAAGGAAAAGGAGTTAAAGCTTATTGCAATGTCATGTACGAAATATAATGTGATCATATCTAAAGATGTTCGATGAATAAAGTACGGCGAGTGGCACTGGCCGGGGAGTATCATTCCCGGACATCGGACATATCACCTTGACGATGCATGCTGCCGCCAACTTGAAGTGAACAATAGAAGATCACACATTACACGTGCAGAAGCTTAGCGCCACGCGATGAGTGCTGATCGTGGTTGCTGGATGATCAGAGCCTCGTTGACGATCATCACAAACTAATTGGCAACAGAGACGCGCGCACACGAGGATATTTGACACAGGATGCACGCGACAGGGAAAGCAGGCCAACCAAGATGTCCTTCTCTTGCTGTATCAAATGATTGTGATGGGGAAAGGTTATTGGCGTTTCTAGATAAGCGCAAACAGAGCCTTAACCTAGAATTATGGCAGTACCCTGTCTCATTCTCCGGCTCTCTCTCTCTAACCAGCGTCCTCGATTCAAGTTTGAATAGTTACTACAGTTGAATTCGCTCTCCTCCAAAGAATTGCAAATCAACTTTGAAGAATTCTTGTTCAATAACAGAGAATTATTAATTAAGATGAAGATTTTGTGCCGAAAAAGTTAGTGCTACTAGAAAATCACAAGTAAAACAACTCTAGCACACATTGGTCATGTTGTATGGGAAAACTACGGTACAAAATAAACAGAAAATTATTGCAGTGGGCGAGTAGCGAACAGTTCATTGATGTTGTTTTGGCTGCAGGGTCGAAATTTAACTGTCCAGGCACTATTCATCCACACATCACTATTTACATGAGCAGTGGGGCGACCTGTGGGCCTTGGCACTGGCATGTAGGGTGATCATGGTGTGATCTATAAATAAAGGTAGTAACATATTCCCCAAATAGAAGAGATCGGAAAATAACTATTTGAGCAACTACCGTCAATTTTTTTATCAGAGAATTAGTATAGAAACAATCAGCAGAGGATGTTCCCGGATAGAAGAGGTCACAGAATAACCATTGAGCAACCACCGTCGGAAGAATGTTGTCGAAGAATTGCTGGAGACGATCAGAAGAAGATAGGTTTATTTTCTTGAAGAAAATGAAAAAATAGTTGATTGTAGTGTTTCCTATAATTAATGTAGGAGAACCATGCACGAAGCTAACAGTCACCATTGGAAAGTTACGGTCGAGAAATTGCTCCTAGACATTTACTGTTCATGTTCCACCGAAGAATTACTGGTAAAATACTTTTGAAAACTTATAGATTGTAGAAAAATTATCGTTGAGTAATTATTCGCTGGTAAAAGAAGTGTTGAAAACTTACGGCCAAATAATTAGCGTAATAGAAGAGATGACAAATAGTGGAATATTTTGTTTCCTATAATTACTCTGTAGGATAACCCCGAAGCTAACGGTCACCATTGAAAACTTATGGGTGGAAAATACTTCTGAATGATTAGTGTTTATGCTCTACTAAAGAACTACTGCGAAATATTGCTTTCGAAACATTATGTTTCATAGAAAATTATTGTTAAATAATTACTTTCTGATAAAAATTATTGAAAACTTAAAGCCAAATAATTACCGCCAAAAAAATACCATGGTACGTGTTTCACAATTCATTGTACAAATAGTTACGATGGTATTTTTTCAAAAGAAAAGTGTGCTGTATGTGCACTGTAGATGATCTACAGTGCCTCATGGGTTGAGGCTCTTCCCACCACCTTTAATATAGGTAAATATGATCTGTCAAATTTAACAACTATTTATCCTCGGTTTTTTTTTTTTTTGACGGATGAGCGCCTTTAGCGGAGAGCCGTTAGGGGCGACTGGCCAGGCGACGTTTGGGCGATTCTGGATCCTCCGGCACGACGGCGACGAGGTCGTCTCTGACGCCGGGGAGTCCTGTGCTTCGCTCGACGATCTCCATGGCCTCTCCATGGATCCTAACTACCTCGCGGAGGTGTCGTCCGTTTCTGGCAGGGATCTGTCATCAACTTCGACATCCAGAGCATCCAAGAGATTTGAAAAGAGGCGGATGCAGAGAGAAGCAGCGATCACGCTGTGTGGCCAGGTGAGTTCCTCCTCTTCGTCCGTTTCACCCTGCAGATCAGCGACGCCATGGACGAAGACCAGGCTTACGCGGACGAAGCATCCTGTGCTGGAACCGTCTACGTTCTGCCTCGACAACGAGTTGGAGTCAGCGGCCTGGACATTGGTACAGCATAGGAAGAGGAAGGAGGTTAACAGATGGGGACGAATACGTCGGGATGGCCGGCGGCGACCTTCGCCGGCGAAGGCAATTCCTTCTGGCTACGTTCGTTTTTCAAATTCTCTGAGTCCTGCCCGAGTTTCTCGGATCGATCTGTCGGCTCAATCGCATGTGGGCTCGGTATCACGTAACGAGGGCCCTGGGCCTTCGTTGATCTCATCAAGCCAAAAGGGCCGATGGATCAATCATCCGAATTCTAGTCGATTAGTATCTAGGTTCGGTCGCGTGAGGCACCGATCGCTAGGGTTTTCGACAAGACAAAAATACGGACGAGCTCCTCTGGCACCGGCGGCTGTAGCTATGGCCGGACGAGGAGGCGGACGTGGGGGAACGGATGGGCAAGGACGAGGCGACGCCACGGGCGGCCGCGGCAATAACGCCGGCCGTGGTGCGCAGCTAGGAGCGGGTGTGGATAACGGCAATGTTGTGCCGCAGTTCACATCCTTTATCCAAGGCGGTCCAAGCGGGACGGCTGGCGGCATCGGCGCCATGGCGGGGCCTTTCTTCAACCCTGTTTTCCAGGCTGCGGCGGGGTTCCAGCCTTGGATGCCAGGCTTTCAAGGCGGTGCGCCGGTGTACCCTGGCGGTGCTATGCCGGGCGGGCAAGGCTTCGTCGGAAACTTCCCCGGTTTCCTACCGTTCGGCAATCCACCTATGCAGCCTGTCGGTTTCAACGCCGGCGCTGGTTTTGAAGGAGCGGGTCGGGGTGGTGCTGGACGACGTAGGCGGAATGACGGCCAGGGTCTTGGCCGGGATGGCATGCTGCGTGGACGTGGCCGTGGACGGGGCAATGCGGCTCCGCGTGCGACCGCAGCAGCAAGGAGCACAGCAAGGTGCTCAACAGCTAGGCCAACCTCAGGCTGCGCCAGTGCTTGCGGCCGACAACGGCGACAATGGTGCGGTAGCGCAGATGACGGCTGTGCCTCCATAGGGGGTTGCTCAGGTTGTGAACCAAGGCGGGGGCATACCCGTAAACCAGTTTTTGCCGCAAATGGTGACTGATCTTAATGCTGCTGGCAACCAGAAGAAAGGTAAAAACCCCGATAAGATCAAGTGTAATCGGTGTGGTTTGGCGGGTCATATTGCATATGGATGTGTACAAGTGTTGTGTGATTTCTGTGAGAGGGCGGGACATGCTAATGCTGATTGTCCCTTACACAATGCTCCAAAACCACAGATGATTATGCATGGTATAGCTGATGATGAGCTATGTTTCTTTGAGATGCCATGTACTGCTTCTTATAAGCCAAAGATGGAGAATTCACGCTCAGGTCTGATCTCCATTGAAGGAGGGGTTCTTTCTGCGCAACAGATTGTTTCACAATTGCAGCGTTTGGTTCGTGCAACGTTCCCTAACAAGGCCGAGTTAGAGAGGCTCAAGGTCTTTGGGGCTTGTCATGTTCCAAATATTGGGTGCACTATGACCGTAGATAGTTGGGGAGCAAGGGTTGACCCTAATGTGCGTCTGCCGGAGGTGTGGATAAGAGTTACAGGGATTCCTCCTCGGCATAGAGGAGATTACTTGGCTGTTTGGGCTCTTGGCACTCTGTCTGGCAAAACCTTCGAGGTGGATATGCCTTTCACTAGACAGCATGGTATTGCCAGGATTCGCATTGGTTGCATGGACTACACTAAAATTCCTGCGCTCAAATTGGTGTTCATCAAAGATAGCTTTTTTTATCTTCTGTTTGAGGTGGAGAATGCAGCCATGCTTCAAGCTGATGCAATTATGCATGATGCCTATGCTCATGACGATGATACCAATGGTGGTAATGGTAGTTCGGGTGGCTTGGGAGAAGGTCAAGGGGAACGGCGGAATGTAGCTGAGGGAGCTACTAATGCCGAGGCTGCACCTGCAGGTCTTGTGGGTTCGGCTCCCTCAAATATGGTGCAAACTGCAAAACAGTTCACTCCAGGGGTCATTTTTTCTCCAACTCTCAAGCTGAAGATGGCTGAGGCTAAGGCGCATTTTGCTGCCTCGGTGTCGGCTGCTCAAAAAGCTGAATCTGAACGTCCAGTTACCATTGCGCCGATTGAGAACAGCCCAGGAGGGGCAGGGGTCGGTGCAGGGACACCATCATCGCATGTTGCTGCATCTAAACCGCTGCATACGCCTGCGGTTGCTGCGGCTGATCCGTCTATGCACGTCAAGGATGATGGCCTCGATGTGGCGGTGTTGCTTGCCTCCGTGCCGGCTACATCTCCAGAGGCTATGGTCAGTTTGGCTGAGCACAACCAGGAGGGTTCTGCTGTTTCTACACTGCGCCATCAGCCGCATGCGTCGAGATCAGGAGGATCTCCGCAAGGCGGCCGTTCTTCGCTGCGGACACCGTGTGTGTCGAGATCAGGAGGATCTCCACACACGGGCGGGGCTTCGCCGCAATCACCCTCTACTCCGACTCGCCGTGGGTCGCCGTCGTACGAGGATGTGGTGGCGTTCGGAGGCATCATGGACCACTCCAAGATGGCCTTGTGATCGAGCTCGAGGATCCAAGCGCAGCCTAATGCGGACGCGCCGCAGATGGAACGGGCTATGGAGCTTGCTGCACGGCGGACTCCTTCTTCCACTCAAGGTACGAATTTTATTAAGAAGTTAAATTTTGTCGATCTTCCTGATAGTGAGATAGAACATAGAGCTAGTATCTTAGGAATCTCATTAGGACAGTCCTTAGATCAGGTCTTAAGTTCCATTAAATCTCTAAAAAAATTAGAAGTGCAACGAAATTTAATTTTTCTTAATAAATCTACAAACCTTGGGGAGGATTCGTCTAGCTTAGTTCTTTCAAAAGCATCCAACTTGTCCGAGGACTTGGTAGATGCTGACAATGATGATCATGAGGATCTAATGCATGTTCCACTTATCAAGTGGCGTAATAAAAATAAGATCAAGTCTTCTCGTTTGATTCGACGAAGTTCTAGGATTAAGAAACTTAAGAATCTGGAAATATGAGAGGAATTTGGTGGAATTGCGAGGGTCTAGCGGATCCTGCTAAAATTTGTTTTATCCATGAGTCAGTAAGGGAGCACAAATTAGATTTCATTGTTTTGTTAGAAACTGGGAGAGCTAATTTTTCTGCACCCTTCCTTAAACACCTTTCTGGGGGAATAGAATATATGTGGTATTGTCTACCTCCTAAGGGAAGGTCTGGGGTTATTTTGGTGGGCATCAATATGGAAACTACTCTGATCCAAAGAGTGGAGACAGGGGATTTCTGTGTTAAAATGTTCGTCAAAAATAAATCTGATGGCTTTGAGTGGATTCTTGTTGGGGTGTATGGTGCAGCCCAAGATGAACTAAAACCAGATTTTCTTGCAGAATTAGTTAGAATCTGTGAAACTGACAACCTTCCTCTCTTGGTGGGAGGCGATTTTAATATTATTAGGAGACAAGAAGAGAAAAATAATGATCGTTTTAATGCAAGGTGGCCGTTTATTTTCAACGCGATCATTGAGACACTTGATCTAAGGGAGATCATTATGTCCGGTAGACAATTCACTTGGGCAAGTAGGCGGGAAATACCCACCTATGAAAAGTTAAACCGTGTTCTAACTAATGTGGAGTGGGAACAGAAGTTCCCTTTGGTCACAGTACGGGCGCTTACACGTACTGGCTCGGACCATACTCCCCTCTTCATCGATTCTGGTGAGGCGGCTCATATGGGCAACAAAAACACCTTTTCATTTGAGCTATCTTGGATGCGGCAAGATGGTTTTTATGAAATGGTGCTTCATGAATGGATTCTGTTCTTTCAGGCTCATCACCTGTCGAAGTATGGCAACATAAGGTTAGACACCTTAGACAATTCTTAAGGGGTTGGGCTAAGAACCTTAGTGGGGTTTATAGGAAAGAGAAAGAAAGGCTTTCTCTTCTTATAGATGAGCTTGATTTAAAAGCAGAAACAGTTCCCCTAAATGCAGCAGAGAGGGCTCAAAAAGGGAGGCTGATATTGCCATTGCTAAGCTCCGGCGTGATGAAGAAACCAAATGGGCTCAACGCGCAAAAGTTAAGCATATTCAAGAAGGAGGTAATAATACCAAATATTTCCATCTTATTGCAAATGGTAAACATAGAAAAAAAAAGGATTTTCCAACTTGAGCAAGATGAGGGGACCATTGTGGGTCAACAAAATCTGAAATTTTTCATAACTGAGTACTATAAGAAGCTTTTTGGAGCTCCTGAAATGAATTTCTTCAACATGAGAGAAGAAGTCACTCATGATATTACTCATCTTTCTGAAGCGGAGAAAACCATTCTCACATCTCCTTTTACAGAAGAGGAGGTGTTTGAGGCTATCTCTAATATGGAACACAATAAAGCTCCAGGGCCAGATGGGTTGCTGATGACCCACAAGTATAGGGGATCGCAGCAGTCTTCGCGGGTAGTATAACCCAATTTATTGATTCGACACAAGGGGAGACAAAGAACACTTGGAAGCCTTAACAGCGGAGTTGTCAATTCAGTTGCACCTGGAAACAGACTTGCTCGCAAGAGTGTATCGATAGTAACAGTTTTATAGCGATAGCGATAGTGAAATAACGACAGCAGAGTAACAGAGACAGCAGTAGTGATTATAGTAAACAGCAGGATTAAAATACCGTAGGCACGGGGACGGATAACGGGCGTTGCATGGATGAGAGAAACTCATGTAACAATCATAGCAGGGCATTTGCAGATAATAATAAAACGGTGTCCAAGTACAAAGCAATCAATAGGCATGTGTTCCAATTATAGTCATACGTGCTCGCAATGAGAAACTTGCACAACATCTTTTGTCCTACCAGCCGGTGGCAGCCGGGCCTCAAGGGAATCTATCGGATATTAAGGTACTCCTTTTAATAGAGTACCGGAGCAAAGCATTAACACTCCGTGAACATATGTGATCCTCACATCACTACCATCCCCTCCGGTTGTCCCGATTTCTGTCACTTCGGGGCCATCGGTTCCGGACAGCGACATGTGTATACAACTTGCAGGTAAGACCATAAACAATGAATATCATGATGAAATAATAACATGTTCAGATCTGAGATCATGGCACTCGGGCCCTAGTGACAAGCATTAAGCATAACAAGTTGCAACAATATCATCAAAGTACCAATTACGGACACTAGGCACTATGCCCTAACAATCTTATGCTATTACATGACCAATCTCATCCAATCCCTACCATCCCCTTCGGCCTACAAGCGGGGAATTACTCACACATGGATGGGGGAAACATGGCTGGTTGATGGAGAGGCATCGGTGGTGATGATGGCGATGATCTCCTCCAATTCCCCGTCCCGGCGGAGTGCCAGAACGGAGACTTCTGGCTCCCGAGACGGAGTTTCGCGATGTGGCGGCGTTCTGGAGGCTTTCTGGCGACTTCGACTTCTCTTCGTGCGTTTTTAGGTCGAAGGCAATAAGTAGTCCGAAGGAGGGCATCGGAGGCCAACCGAGGCCACCACACCATAGGGCCGCGCGGGCCCCTCCTGGGCCGCGCTGGCCTATGGTGTGGGGCCCTCGGGCCTCCACCTGGCTTGCCCTTCTGGCTCCGCCAATATTCTGTGAAAATAGGGCCTTCTGCATAAATTCCGAGGATTTTCCTGAAAGTTGGATTTCTGCACAAAAACGAGACACCGGAGCAGTTCTGCTGAAAACAGCGTTAGTCCGTGTTAGTTGCATCCAAAATAAACAAATTAGAGGCAAAACAATAGCAAAAGTGTTCGGGAAAGTAGATACGTTTTGGACGTATCAACTCCCCCAAGCTTAGCTTATTGCTTGTCCTCAAGCAATTCAGATTAACAAGCTGAGCGATAAAAGAACTTTCACGAACACATTTGCTCATATGATGTAAATATTCTCATGCTATGGCTAACACTTAGGCAGTTCATAATGAGATGCATGCAAATAAGATCATCTAATAGCTATGTCAATCATGGAGAGGTACCAACAATTAATAATAAGCATCATGAATCATGTATATAAGCAGGATTGCAATGTTCATAAGAGAGTATGATAAAGTGGTATCTCGCTTGCCCGTATTTGATCGGCAAAACATAAATGCCCAGGCACCTCTCAAGTTCATAGAAAGACTAGAAGTAGTGATTGTCAAAGATAAAAGCATCAAAGTTATACCACAATCAATCATATTTTGAGACAAGCATATTATACTAAGAATGACAGTTGTGCTCTCAAGATAGTGCTCAAAGAAAGAATGGAGACACAATATAAAAGTAAAAGATTGACCCTTCGCAGAGGGAAGCAGGGATTAACATGCGCTAGAGCTTTTCATTTTTAAAACAGGAGTAAAATTATTTTGAGAGGTATTTGTTGTTGTCAACGAATGGTAATGGGTACACCAACTACCTTGCCAACCGGACTTCCAAGAGCGGCTCCCATGAATTATTTTTATGTTTATGTGGCACTCCTTCCAACCTTTCTTTCACAAACCGTGGCTAACCGAATCCTCGGGTGCCTGCCAACAATCTCATACCATGAAGGAGTGCCTTTTTATTTTAGTTTTATTATGATGACACTCCCCCCAACCTTTGCTTACACAAGCCATGGCTAACCGAATCCTTCGGGTGCCGTCCAACAATCACATACCATGGAGGAGTGTCTATTTAGGTAATTTGGGACTGGGAATCCCATTGCCAGCTCTTTTTGCAAAATTATCGGATAAGCGGATGTGCCACTAGTCCATAATGAAAGTCCATCAAAAGTAAATGACAAGGTTGAAAGTTAAACACCACATACTTCCTCATGAGCTATGAAACATTAACACAAATTGAGAAGCATTTTGAAGGTTTTAAAGGTAGCGCATGAGAATTTACTTGGAATGGTTTAAAATGCCATGCATAGGTATTTATGGTGGACACTTTGGAACAACTTGGTTTTAAGGTGTTTGGAAGCACGAGCAGCGTTCCCGCTCAGTACAAGTGAAGGCTAGCAAAAGACTAGGGAGCGACAAATCAAGAGGGCGGTAACTGTCATAATCATGCTTGCGGCAAAATAAATTAACAGAGGCATAAAAGTGATACAAGAACTCTGAAGCAATATAAATCATCGAGGCTTAATTGACTTTTGTTCAGTCATATGCATGCATGAGCATGTGCCAAGTTGATATAAATGAATTATTCAGAGGAGGATACCACAATGCCATACCTACTTATGAATAAAACAATGCAAGCAAACATCCATGACATGCTACTCATATTAATAAATTGGAGCTAAACATGAGAGATCATGAACTACTAGACTTTCTCAAATGACATATACCTCACATGAACCAACTAAGCATGCTCACACGGATGAGTATATGTACAAAAATGAAAACAAATAGAGTTCATACCAGCCTCTCACCACAATCCAATTGTCGTAGATCGTCATTACTGCCTTTCACTTGTGTAGCTTGGATAATATGAAATGAAAACCACGCTCCAGCCACCGAGGACCATTGAACTCATGATGAACTTTACAAACCAAAGAAGAACAGCAAATATTTTTGGTGTTTTCGAATTAGAAACAAGAACAAAAAGAAACAAGCAAACAAAGCAAAATCTTTTTGGGTTTTCTTATAGCAAACTAGCAATAGCAAGTAAAGCGAAAAAAATGCAAGAAACCAAAGCAAACAAATTATGAAGAGAAACAACAGAAATATTTTTGGTCTTTTTGTGTTTTGGAAAAGAAACAAAGCAAAAACAAGAAATAGCAAACTAGAAGACTCACATAAACACAAAGCAGCAAAAATTCGTCAAACTTGACAGCAGTACAGTACTCGATTTTTAAGAAATTCTTCCACTGCTCAAATCGAAAAGTGTTCAACTAATGAAAGTTAGATAACAACCCGGGGAACATGCACAAAAATTGGCTTCGCAAAATACTGTTCTGGCTATTTTTGAGAATTTTTTCGGTAACAGTCCAGAATCTGTTTTCAGGCAGCACTTCCCCAAATATCATCTCCCTCTCATTAGAAAACCACTCAAACAAACTAAACAAGTATATACAAGTATCCAGCAATCATAATATGCAAAGAATGAGTGATGCCGGTATACCTCCCCCCAAGCTTAGGCTTTTGGCCTAAGTGGAGTTCAATCCCATCGAGGCCATGAGGTAGCATCTCCGTAGTACGATGAAGATGGATCATATTCCGGGTATGTGCTAGAGGAAGCACCCGGATATGTGACGGTGTAGTCGTAGGAGGGCTCGGCGTCCTCGGAGTCATGCTACTGGTGGAAGTCTTGTATCTTCATCTTTTCCTCCACCTCCTCCTTAGTGCGCGACCATGGTTGCCTGTCAATACTGAACAAACCTGGCTGGGGAAGAGGAATTTACTTCTCATCCCCGTCAGCAAATAACATTCTATAGACCATATTATCTAAAGTGGAATCAGCGGTAACAAAATGATGGCTTTTCATAGCAGCAATATCAAGTCTCCTAGGGGTTAATGGCACATCAATAGAATCAAGAGGAAGTCTTAAATGTGTTAAAATACGCAATGCAATAGTTCCTCCAAAAATAGGCCCCCTGTTAGACAGGCGGCGAGCAATAAGAGAACCAAGATGATATGATGTCTGTCCAGTAAGTCAGCGTTCAAGAAAGCAAGATGGTAGCTAGAAATATTGCTAGTGTTCTCCCTACCAAGAATGCTAGTAGCAATGTAATAGGCAAAATACTTAATGGCGGGGAGTTGGATGTTTCTTATCTTGCCACGCTGAATGGTGCGACAATCATCATCGGTGATCCCTCGATAGAGCTCCAACAGATCCCGGGGGTTGTCATCAATCCTCCTTGCTGTACCTACAGGGGCGATATCCAATGCAACACAAAATTCTTCCAATTCCATAGTAATAGGATTACCATAGATCTTGAATGCAACCGTCGGCCCATATTGCTTGTTGTGGAACTTGAAGCTCTCGACGAAGATTTTGGTGAGCATGTAGTATTGCTCCCTTTCATCTCCCACGTAGGCGGCTAAGCCCGCCCTGTTGACGAGGGTGAAGAAATCATCCAATATCCCTGCATTTCTCAGAAAATCATAACACGGGAAAGACGAAGCATTAGGAGCCCCATTGTCTTCCTCGGGCGCGAAGCTTGGCGCGATGATGTCCTCATTGTAGGATCGCCTAAGTCGGGTGGCGGTCCTGGAGGGCCTCCCGGTGCTGGTTGTTCCCCTCTTGAACAATTCTCCAAAGTTGAACTTCTTCATCTTCCTTTTCTGAAATTTTTCAACAAGTGATACAAAACTTGATTTGGTGACATATAATCAAGGGGAACTACTATAGGAACTTTGCTAGAGTGCTAATCATGCATCAAAACTAGTTTATTCAACTTAGAACAAGCATGCAAGCTCACTAAACATGTTACCTACAGCAGCAAAATATTCAAGATATACTCAACCAAACAAAATTCTACTTGGATAGTTGGAGGAGTCACATACCGGAGAACAAATGTGCCAAATTTCAGACAGAAATCTGGGCTGAGCAAAGAGATCGAAAAATCCTGAGCTCTTGAGCAAAAACGCGAGTGAGAGAAAGCTGGTGTCGATTTTTTCGGGAGAGAGAAGAGTCTGGAAGGAAGAGATGCTAAAGTGGGGCAAAGGGGGGCCCACACGCCAGGGTGGCGCGCCCCCTTCCAGGCCGCGCCGGCCTGTGGGGTGCCACCCTGGGGTGCCCCACATGTCATCCTCTGGTGCTCCCAGGTGCATTTTCGAAAAATAGGACCAACGGTATAATTTTTGTGAATTTTTGAAAACTATGAAAATTGCACATTTCTGGGTATTAAGTTTATTATTACTGGCGAGGAAAAAATTTGAAATCCCTAATTAACTAAGGAACTTTGCAAATCAAAAGCGCTACAGCAAGTAAGAGAAGTGGAGGAAGAAAGAGATGTTGTTTACCTCCTCTATGCATATAAAAAGTATTCGTTAACAAGGTTGATCAAGTCTTGCCACCGAATAATTTTTACATAGCATATGAAGAAATAAACCTCAAATCAATCATGTTACCATGAATTGTATTGATATGGATCCAATCATAAGATTTTGATATCCTTCTTTAGGCTCATATATAGGACAATCAATAGTTCCAATTTTGATAGTTCTCACATTAGAAATAGTATTGACTCCACATACTTTATCAATCCTCTTGGGGAAATAGACGGTATGCTCCTTATCATCAACATTGAAAGTAACCTTTCCTTTATTGCAATCAATAACAACCCCTGCGGTGTTAAGAAAAGGTCTCCCAAGAATAATAGATATATTATCATCTTCAGGCATTTCCAACACAACAAAATCAGTTAATATCAAGCAGTTATTAGTAACTTGAACAGGAACATCCTCACATATACCAACAGGAATAGCAATAGATTTATCAGCCATTTGCAAAGATATATCAGTAGGTATCAACTTATCTAAATAAAGTCTCTTATAAAGAGAAAAAGGCATAACACTAACCCCGGCTCCCAAGTCACATAGAGCAGTTTTAACATAATTATTCTTAATAGAACAAGGAATAGTAGGTATACAGGTCGCCCAACTTCTTTGGCACTTTGCCATTGAAAGAGTAATTAGCAAGCATAGTGGAAATTTCCTCATTGGGGATTTTCCTTTTGTTAGTAACAATATCTTTCATATACTTTGAATAAGGAGGCAATTTAATAGCATCGATCAAAGGGATTTGCAAGAATAAAGGTTTCATCCAATCACAAAATTTATTATAGTGTTCTTCTTCCTTTGATTTTAATTTCTTAGCAGGAAAAGGCATTTGCTTTTGCACCCAAGGTTCTCTTTCATTACCATGTTTCTTAGCAATAAAATCTTCTTTAGTATACTTTTTATTTTTATCATGCTTTTCAGGTTCATCTTCAACTTCTTCTTTATCAGAAGCATCATTCTTATCATTATCATTATCATTATCATGTTCATTACCACTATTAGTTTCAGCATCAGAAATAGAAATACTATTAGGATCATTAACAGGTTCAGAGGATTCTACAACATTTTTATGTTTCTTCTTCTTTTTCTTCTTAGAAGGAGCACTAGGTTCAATGCGTTGAGAATCTTGTTCAATTCTTTTTGGATGCCCTTCAGGATATAGAGGATCCTAGGTAGAGACACCACCTCTAGTTGTTACTTCATAAGCATGTTTCTCTTTAGAATTATTATTTAGCAAGTCATTTTGCACTTTAGTGAGTTGATCAATTTGAGTTTGAATCATTTGAAAATGTTTAACAAGCATCTTAACATCATTGGAGGTTCTCTCCACAATATCATGAAAATTGCTAATAGCTTGAGAATTTTCCATTAGATGATTCTCTACTCTCGTATTAAAATTTTCTTGCTTAACAATATAATTATCAAACTCATCTAAGCATTGAGCAGGAGGTTTTGAATACGGAATATCTTCCCTAGTAAAGCGTTGAAGGGAGTTTACCTCAATCATGGGTGAAGGGGGAATTATCTCACATATATCTTCTATAGGAGGTAGATTCTTCACATCTTCGGATTTAATACCTTTCTCCTTGAGAGACTTCTTAGCTTCCCTCATATCTTCATCATTCAATTCAATTAAACCCATCTTCTTCAATATTGGCGTTGGAGTTGGTTCAGGTGTATTCCAATCATCATGATTCCGGCTTATTTTAGCCAATAATTCTTCAGCTTCGTCTGGAGTTCTTTTCCTGAAAACACAACCAGCACAACTATCCAAATATGCTCTAGATTCAATGGTTAGTCCACTATAAAATATATCAAGTAGATCATTCTTCTCTAAATCATGTCCAGGTCGAGCTCTGATAAGAGAACAAAATCTTGCCCATGCCGCAGGCAATTTCTCTTCATCTCCCTGGTCAAACCTATAAATTCTCTGTAAAGCAATGTGTTGAGCACTAGCAGGAAAATATTTTCGAAAGAAAACATCACGCAAATCAGTTGGACTTTTAATAGAACCAGGAGGCAAATTATTATACCAAGTTTTAGCATCATCCTTTAATGAGAAAGGAAAAAATTTTAATGACAAAGTAAGTACGCATCTTGTCATCATCATAAAACAAGCTACTCATAGAAGAAAGTTCATTCATGTGTTCTACAGCACTTTCTTTTTCAGTACCACAAAAGGGTGCTTTCTCTACAATAGCTATATGGGATAGATCAAGAGAAAAATCATAATCTTTATCCTTAATGCATATAGGAGATGCTGCAAATTTAGGATCAGGAGATAGCTTATGTCTAATAGTTTATTGTGTAAGAAACTTTTTAATTTTACTTGCATCAGCAGTAGCATTGCATCTATTAATAAAATCATCATTAAGCTCCACATAATCTTCATTAGGATCATCACTAGAATAATCAAGTTCCGGTGAACTAACAGGTGTAGTGGCATTTTCATTAGGAGTTTCAGCATTTTCAATTTGTCTAGACCTAGCAATTGTAGCATCTAGAAAGGATCCCAACGAACCACTATCATCAAGCACAGCAGAAACATTATCAATATTATGAGAGTTTTCAGATTCAGCATTAGTACCAGCAAGTGAAGCTTGTGGCGGTGAAACAAGTTGACTTATCACAGATGGTGAATCAAGAGTAGCAGAGGTACTCAGAGTTGTACCTTTTCTTGTAGTGGATGGTAATATGGCGACTTTAGAATCGTGAGGTTTAGCCATGATGGAGAATTTGCAGCGAACAATATCAATCCAAGTGAACTTCCAAATAAAGCTATGCTCCCCGGCAACGGCGCCAGAAAACAGTCTTGATGACCCACAAGTATAGGGGATCGCAGCAGTCTTCGCGGGTAGTATAACCCAATTTATTGATTCAACACAAGGGGAGACAAAGAACACTTGGAAGCCTTAACGACGGAGTTGTCAATTCAGCTGCACACTGGAAACAGACTTGCTCGCAAGAGTTTATCGGTAGTAACAGTTTTATAGCGAGTAGCAGTAGTGAAATAACAGCGAGCGAGTAACGAGAGACAGCGGTAGTGATTATAGTAAACAGCGAGGATTAAAATACTGTAGGCACGGGGACGGATAACGGGCGTTGCATGGATGAGAGAAACTCATGTAACAATCATAGCAGGGCATTTGCAGATAATAATAAAACGGTGTCCAAGTACAAAGCAATCAATAGGCATGTGTTCCAATTATAGTCGTACGTGCTCGCAATGAGAAACTTGCACAACATCTTTTGTCCTACCAGCCGGTGGCAGCCGGGCCTCAAGGGAATCTACTGGATATTAAGGTACTCCTTTTAATAGAGTACCGGAGCAAGGCATTAACACTCCATGAACACATGTGATCCTCACATCACTACCATCCCCTCCGGTTGTCTCGATTTCTGTCACTTCGGGGCCATCGGTTCCGGACAGCGACATGTGTATACAACTTGCAGGTAAGACCATAAACAATGAATATCATGATGAAACAATAACATGTTCAGATCTGAGATCATGGCACTCGGGCCCTAGTGACAAGCATTAAGCATAACAAGTTGCAACAATATCATCAAAGTACCAATTACGGACACTAGGCACTATGCCCTAACAATCTTATGCTATTACATGACCAATCTCATCCAATCCCTACCATCCCCTTCGGCCTACAGCGGGGGAATTACTCACACATGGATGGGGGAAACATGGCTGGTTGATGGAGAGGCGTCGGTGGTGATGATGGTGATGATCTCCTCCAATTCCCCGTCCCGGCGGAGTACCAGAACGGAGACTTCTGGCTCCCGAGACGGAGTTTCGCGATGTGGCGGCGTTCTGGAGGCTTTCTGGCGACTTCTACTTCTCTTCGTGCGTTTTTAGGTCGAAGGCAATAAGTAGTCCGAAGGAGGGCGTCGGAGGCCAACCGAGGCCGCCACACCATAGGGCCGCGCGGGCCCCTCCTAGGCCGTGCCGTCCTATGGTGTGGGGCCCTTGGGCCTCCACCTGGCTTGCCCTTCTGGCTCCGCCAATATTCTGTGAAAATAGGGCCTTCTGCATAAATTCCGAGGATTTTCCTGAAAGTTGGATTTCTGCACAAAAACGAGACACCAGAGCAGTTCTGCTGAAAACAGCGTTAGTCCGTGTTAGTTGCATCCAAAATACACAAATTAGAGGCAAAACAATAGCAAAAGTATTCGGGAAAGTAGATACGTTTTGGACGTATCAGTTGCCTGCTGAGTTTTATCAGAAGTTTTGGCCTGTCATTAAGCCGGATATGATGGCAATGTTCACCCAGTTACAAGAGTGGGATATACCATTATATAAGCTTAATTTCGGTCTCGTTACTCTCTTACCTAAGAAAGAGGATGCGAGCAGAATAGAACAATATCTCCTGACAAGGTATCAACTTGTCAATGCCTACGGGTTGTAGACTGGGGTTTAGTTGGAAGTAGAGGGCAAGTAGATCTCGAAGGTTTCAGCCGAAAAGTACTCGACGATTATGAAAACTAGGGTTTGAGAGACAATGATTCGATGCTTGCTTTGTCCCTCGACTCCCCCTTATATAGGAGGCGGAGCCGATGGATTCGTATGGTACAAGTTACAGAGTCCGGGAAGGTTTCTAACTCATCCCGCAAGATTACAAGTAATGCTTCCTATTACAACTCTAGCTTTCCTTAACAATATCTTGGGCTTCCGAATCTTCTTATTCTTCGGGTAGTGGGCCTTCAGTAAACCCCGGGTACTATCTTCGGCAGGCCCATTGGGGATGCCTATGTCAGTAGCCCCCGAGATTTTGCTTGAATTGTAGAGTCGGGGAAAATCTCCACTGTTTATTTTTACTTGACAACTTAAAACTTTTCTATATTTCTTCACATAAATTTCTATATTGTACAGGGATAATGGTAGTTGGGGCTAGTTCATCTGACGGATCAGGTACTAGTTAACTCGCTCTAGTGGCAATCCGCAACAACCTACTTCAAGATCACGTCCCCGGACATGATCTCGGGATACTGGTGTAAACTTCGACAGGTGCCGCTTAAGGTCTTACCTTCTACGTCGAGTCCCAGTCAAATTTATCGGGTACCTAACGCGTCTGTTAGGATTTTTCTTCGTGTCTGTTGATACGGATAAAAGTAGCAAACCGACGTCAGAGACGGCGCCACGCCACACAGAACGGATCTGGGGTCTTACCTTCGCAAATTTGCGGCATTCAGAAATTGATCGCAACTTTGGCATTCTGAGAATATATTATCGAGTGCTTATTCGGCTGTTGGAATGGCACATTTTATTGAGTCAACGGATGACTTATATTGCTCTCCCGATGGGAGTATATGCAGAGTTATTTATAACTCGAAATATACTCTTTTGCTCTTCTATCTTTCTTCTTCCCGTTCTTTCTTTCTTTTTTATAATTTCATCGGGGGAGTAGCCCCCGAGGCTACAGCCAAGGACTTGTGCTTGGGTGTAGGCTCCACGCCTTATGCTGGTATATTTTCTTTCTCTCCCGAAGTTTTATAATTTCTCGGGTGCGCGAACAGCACTCCCGATGGGAGTAGCCCCCGAGGCTATGAGCAAATATTTGTATTTGATCATAGGCTCACGCCATTTCTATTTTGTCTTTCTTGATCTTTTCATTTTTTCAAAGTAGCCCCCTAGCATTTGATCAAAAACTTGTATTTGATCAAAGGTTCTCCAATATTTTTGCATGTCGCCTTTTTATGCAGCTGTTGAGTCGAATTTTTCTCCTGCCAAAGTGACGTTATTGCTGACGATAGCCACGATTGCAAGTCCTAAAATCGCGAGAAGTCTTCTCCCGCTGCCTTGCGGGCCCAATTTATCCATTATCTTGACACGTCGTGCAGGTGGGGGACACACGTCCTCCGCTTTTCCTGGCGCACGTACCGTAACTTCTCCAATGTTAAAATACTTTTTACCCCTGTTTCCACGTGGTTATCATCTGCCGCACACTTTTTCCATCCAACGGTCCGCCGCTTCACCGCACCTCTATATAAGATCCCCTTCTTCTTCCTCGAGCACTTCCGCTCGCGCCGTTCTCCTGCTCTCCTCTGCAAAACTTCCTCCTGTGCCGCACAACTCCCTGAGCTCATCTTCTCCAAGCTGCATTCCTGCGCCATTGTTGATGCCACCGCGTCGGTTGATCAAACACAGCACGCCGGAATCATCAATGGCTGCTGTAGATCTGGGAAGCGCGGAGTGGGAAAGGTCCAAAATTTCCACCCAGGACATCAATCTCTTGAAGAAGCTGGGGATCAGCAAGAAGCCCAAGGCGCTGTGCTTCCCTAGTGAAGAAAGCTATCCAACCCCTCCAATGGGGTATCGGGTAAGTTTCGTCGACCATCTCATCCGCGGTCTTTCCGCCCCCATTCATCCTTTCCTCCGCGGATTGCTTTTTGTTTATGGTCTGCAACTTCACCACCTCACGCCCAATTCTATCCTCCATATTTCCATTTTCATCACCCTCTGCGAGGCCTTCCTTGGCGTCCAGCCTAACTGGGCGCTATGGAAACACATTTTCTTTTGAAGCCGCAATGGCTCTCCCAATGTCGCCTATAATATAGGCGGTTTTGTTATCTCCGTTCGCCCCGCAGTCGATTACTTCAACGTCAAAATCCCTGACTCGGTTCAAGGGTGGCGCAAGAAGTGGCTGTACATTCAGGAGGAAAACCATGGATGTGCTGAAGACAACATCCCTCCTTTCGATGGTGCCGAGAAAATCCTTCGCCACCGCTCCTGGGATGCAGAGGCTACCGAGGAAGAAAAAATATCGACAGAAGCCCTGATGACTCGCATCCATGAGTTGCAGAATACTCGCGGCAAAGAGTTGTCAGGTATCCAAATCACGGCGTATTTTCTTAAAACCAGAGTGCAGCCTCTCCAGGCTCGCAAATACCCTCTCTGGAAATACGCTGGCGACAAGGACGCAGATCGGTTGTCGGCGGATTTAGAGGTCAAGGACTTAGAGAAGCTTGTCCGAAAAATCTCCTCTCTCAGCAAAAAAGATCCTGTCCCTTCTTCTTGCCGTGTAAAACCATATAGCGCCACCAACGCGCTTCCCAAGGTAACCTTTGTCGATTGATTTGTTATTGCCTTGTTGTCTTTTTTGTAACTCCTTTTTTGACATCTTCCCCTGTTTTTTGTATACAACCAAGATGCCCCCTCTTTTGTGAATGAACCCGCAGATTCTCAAAAATCTGCGGGATCTTCTGAAAAGGAGGCTGCCTCTGAAGGTACTGCATCGGCACAATCTCCTCCTCCTGCTGTTTCTCCAAGGAACAAAAGGAAAATGGATGATGTCGAAGATTCCGGCACCTCCAAAGCCGAAGAAACTATTCCTTCACGTCAGAAGATAGCTTATGATCCATACCTTGAGGCCCTCATCAGCTCGTAAGTCACCTTTTATTTCCCTTTATTTTTGTACTCGAAGATTTTTGTCTATCTTGCTTTCTATGCTGCCGACATTTAATCGCAGTGATGATGAGGAAGAAGTACCAGCTTTTGATGTGGCTGCTCGAACGAGTACGTCACATACTCTAGTTGTTTCGGAGACGCCAATCGAAGGAGAGGAATCCTCGCCTCCTCAACAAAACGTTGGCGCTCCCACTCCTCCTGCAAGTCCTCTTGTCCCTTCACCAAAAAGGACAAGGGTTGAAACGATCATGGAGCCTACCCTGCAATTGGGTAGCTCCTCGAGTCCTCTTTTGGACGATGTAAGTCCGTAATTTCTTTTTTGTTATTGTCTATCTTTTCTGTATTTGCTCCTTTGTGCCATCGTGTTTTTTTTCCTCATACCTATGCTTTTTTCCCTTTTTCCTTCTTTGACAGCCCATGATCAAAGAACTTATTCGCATTGGTGCCCAATTGATTGGGTATCGCGAATACGCCAACAAAACCGAAGGTGATGATTCCCTGCTTGCTTTTGTTCATGGCTTCTTGCTCCTGTATTATCGATATGTTGACTATTTTTGACTATTTTGACAGAAAAACTTGCAGAGGCCAACAAACTTGCCGAAGCACTTGCTCAGAAATTAGAGCAAAGTGAGACGGCTCGCAAGAAGGCCGAACTTGATGCTGGCAAAGCGAAAGCAGAAGCTGAGAAGGCTAAGGCAGAAGCTGCTGGTGTCGAAGATCTGCAGAAAAGGCTGCATGATGCCGAAACTTCGTTGAACGAGCATAAAGCCGCACATGCTACTCGTGAAAAGGCAATCATCAAGCGCTTGAACTCGCAGAATCGACGCTTTGTCGGTAAGTTTATCGATCCATTCTATCTTTTTTAGACTTGCTTTTCTTTACTTGTTTGTCGACCAACATATATTTTTTGTGACAGGTAAAACAAACCAAGAATTTGAGCTTGAAGATCCCGACAACGATCCTCTTCTCGACGCACTCTCTGTCCTCGAGTTTCATGGAACCGAAGCTCGTGAAGGCATTGAACAGGCTGACGCAGGATTGTCACGGCTGTTCCCCTACTTCTTCCCGAAGAAAACGGAACCCAAGACTTTCCTTGCTCTTGCCAAGGACTTCAATCCACCAGAAGATCTTGGACTGAAGATGCACCAAGAAAACATGAAGATTGCTGTCGAAAGTACTGTCGCCTTGGTTGCTGACAGCCAGCAAACTATCGACTGGGCGAAAGTAGGCGACACAGAACAGATGGAGACCACAAAATGGCGATCGCTGATCAGGGCGGCAAAGCCCAACACGAAGAAAATCCTGGCCTATCTCGGAATCAAGCCATCTTCGACTCCTAGCTCATCAAAGCCGGAGGTCTAGTTGAATGCCTCTTCTTTTTCTTTTTTTATTTTTCCTGTTTCTTTTGCCGTTGTCGCCATAGTAGCTTTGACGACAATATTCGCAATAGCCCTTCTGAAGAACTTCTCCTGTAATATCTATGTAAATTTTCTGAAGATCAATGAAATTCTATCTTGCACTATCATTGATCCTGAGACTTTCTTTTCCAGTTGATATTTGATAACTACTCCGCCAATCCTTGTTCTGCCGATACTTCGCCTGTTTCTTCATTTTCGAAGAAAACCCTTATCGAAGATTTTTCAAGTAAACATTTGTCGCAAGATTTGCACGAACTTCGCCAACAACTTCAATCCATGAAGAAACAAACTCTTGAGATGATGGAGCAATCTCGAAAAGCATCTGAGAGAGAGAAAATTGCTCTTCAACAGGCGAAAGAAGCCATTGCTACAAAGGATGCTGCTGTTGCTGAGGCTACCGAAGCTTCTTCTCGAGAAAATTATATGCTTCAGCTAATGATCGACGCCGACCTGGACATGACAGGTATGTTTCCTGTTCATAACCATGCTGGATGTTGTTCTTGCTATTTTTCCTTCCTTGACAATTTGTTTGCTGTACCAGGCTCATTTTTGGATACTGCTGCCGAAAATCAACGTGTTGAAGCTCGAGCCAATGTTCTGCTCAGACTGGCTGCACAACATGGTTCTAACTTTTGGGTTACTCCCGAGCGTACCCGCCAAATTGTCAGATTCCAAGATCGCGCGGCTCAGGTCCGTGACTTCCTTGACTTCTGTACGAAGACTTTGTTTTTAGTTTATGGAACCATGTTCCCTCGCAACAAGTTGCCAGAAACTCTTCCTGCTTTAATGGAAAAATTTCGAGATGCTCCTCGAATCCATGGCTTTGTGCGGGCTCAACTCTCTGCTGGCGCAAGATTTGCTATGATGATGATAAAGATTTGCTATCCAAAATTGCTCATGAATCAAATTGTTTCCAAGTGTCTGGCTAAGATGTCGAAGAAGAAAAGAAACATGGGCAAGACTGATGATCTTGTGACTCCTGTAGCCGAAGATATGATGGATGAACTTCTTCGGATGGATGCTGAGTTCTTTGTGAAGGGTAGCTATGCCGAGCATAGTACTCGTCCTTCCAATGAGCGAATAACCATAGACCATGTGCTAGGTATCCGCTGAGGGTTGTTTCCTTTTTCTTGCTGTAGTTTCATCATTGATACGTCCTTGTGTATTTGTAAACATGATCTATATTGTAAAGCTGTCAACTCTGTAAATATATATTGTTTCTATTTTTGATCGTCAAGCCCCCGAGCCTTTGGCTGGAGTTTATACTGTTTTGCTATCTCGAAGATTTTTCTCTTGTTGCAAGAAGATATATTTATTTTTCTGTCGATGGGTTACGAGCCCCCGAGTGTCTTGGTGGCGAAGTTCTATATTTTTGTTGCGAGGTTTTCCGACCAAAGCAATAGGATTTTGATAAGTACACTATATTTATAGTTGTTAGCTCCCGATGTTCTATTTAGCGAGGTATTCTTGTACCAAGGCGAAATATTTCGGTGAGTCTAGTTTATCTATATTGTGTATATTTTGTAACTTGAAGGCATTGAGCCCCCGAGCGTGTCGAAGAATAAGAAGTATATCTCCACTATCTTTATTATATTGCAGCACCGCGAGCCCACCTCATTAAAAACCTTTCCGGCCCCACTCGGTGCCCCGAAAAGGAAAAGAGTGCGTCTGAAAACTCGCGGGCGTTTCAGTACATTGTATTTTTACAGAGGAGGACTATATTTCGACTCTAAGCGTAAAACCGCCTGAGCTGCGCCACGTTCCAGGGGTTTTTCTCGGGAACCCCTGTCTTCTTGTCCTTGATCATGTATGCTCCTCCGTCGATTACTTCCGTGACGACGTAAGGACCCAACTATGGTGACTCGAGCTTTTCAGTACTTTGCTGGTTGAGCCGTAGGACCAAATCGCCGACCTGGAAAGATCTGGGCCGCAATCGTCGACTGTGGTAGTTTTTCAGGTCCTGCTGGTACTTGGTAACTCGTGATAGTACTTCATCTCGAGCTTCATCGAGTGCATCCACATCGTCCTCCCGAGCTTTTCGTGATGTTTCCTCATCGTACTCTGTCACTCTTGGAGAATCATGCTCTATTTCAATTGGTAGTACTGCTTCGGCTCCGTGGACGAGAAAAAACGGAGTTTCCTGTGTCGCCATATTTGGTGTTGTTCGGATGCTCCATAGAACACTTGGCAATTCTTCTGGCCAAGTATGTCGAGCATTTTCAAGCGGTCCTAGTAGGCGCTTTTTAATGCCGTTGCAGATGATACCATTGGCTTTTTCGACTTGGCCATTGGTTTGCGGGTGTCCAACTGACGCAAAGTGTAATTTGATGCCTACTTCGCGCAGTATGCCTTGAACTCCTTAGCTGTGAAGTTAGTACCGTTGTCTGTGACAATGCTGTGAGGCACTCCAAACCGAAAAACGAGGCCTTTGACAAACTTTATTGCCGACGCTGCATCTGGTAAGTTTATTGGCTTCGCTTCTACCCACTTGGTGAATTTGTCGATAGCAACCAGCAGGTACTCATATCCTCCTGGCGAAGCTTTATGCAACTTGCCCACCATATCAAGTCCCCATTGGGCAAAGGGGCATGACAATGGTATTGGCATCAGCTCTGCCGCCGGAGAGTGAGGTTTTGCGGCGAATCTTTGGCACGCGTCGCAGGTTCGTACTATCTCTTTTGCATCCTCGATTGCTGTCAACCGAAGAAATCCTGCCCGAAAAACCTTGGCCGCAATAGCTCGACTACTTGCGTGGTGACCACATATTCCTTCATGCACGTCTTTTAAGATTATCCTTCCTTCTTCGGGCGTGACGCATCTTTGCAGGATGCCTGAAATACTTCGCTTGTATAACTCCCCTTTGACCACTGTGAAAGCTTTGGATCGTCGAATAATTCGCCTTGCCACAACTGGATCGTCGGGTATTTCTTTCCTAAGGATATATGATATGTACACTTGCATCCAAGGAACTTCTACCATCATCACAAGCTCTTGGTCTTCCTCATCATCCACGGCTTCTTTGAGGGGCGCCGAAGTTTTTTCCTCCTTTGCTATTTTCTGCGCCTTCTTCGGCTTTGTGGATCTTTCCGCTATTTCCTCCCAAAATACACCTGGCGGGATTGGAAGACACTGCGACCCGATGTTTGCGAGAACGTCGGCTTCATCATTGCTCAACCTACTGATGTGATTTACCTCGCATCCATCAAACAGCTTCTCAAGCTCATTGTACACTTCCTTATATGCTATCATGCTATCATTGACTGCATCACATTGGTTCATAACTTGCTGAGCCACCAATTGCGAGTCGCCAAAGATTTTTAGTCGTGTTGCGCCGCAAGCTTTCGCCATCTTCATCCCGTGTATGAGGGCTTCGTATTCTGCTTCAATGTTGGATGCGTTTGGGAACGTCATCCGTAGGACATACTTTAACTTGTCGCCTTCAGGTGATATAAGTATCACTCCTGCGCCAGCTACTTCTACTCTCTTGGATCCATCAAAGTTCATAGTCCAAGTTCTCGACAAATCTGGGGGTCCCGTGTTTTGCAGCTCCATCCACTCTGCAATGAAATCTGGCAAAACTTGCGACTTGATTGCCTTTCTTTTTTCATACGTGATGTCCCGAGGGGAAAGTTCTATTCCCCAAAGGGAGACACGCCCTGTAGCTTCTGGGTTGTTCAGTATATTTGAAAGAGGTGCTTCATTGACTACTATTATCGGGTGTGCCGAAAAATAGTGGCGCAACTTTCTTTCCGTTGTAATCACTCCATATGCTAGTTTCTGGTACTGCGGGTACCGCTGTTTGGAAGGCGATAAAACTTCATTGATGAAATATACCGGCCTTTGCACTCCATGGAGTTTCCCTTCTTCTTCTCTTTCGACGACTAGCACCGTGCTAACCACCTGGGGTGTGGCTGCAATGTACAGCAGGAGAGGTTCCTTTTCCTTCGGCGCCACCAAGATTGGTGGTGTCGAGATTGTGCATTTCAGATCCTCGAAAGCTCTATCGGCTTCTTCGTTCCACTGGAATTTCTCCCCTTGCTTTATTAAAGCGTAGAACGGTAACGCTTTTTCTCCCATCCTGGCGACGAATCTGCTTAGAGCTGCGACTCGCCCAGTTAATTGCTGTATTTCTTTCAACTTTGTTGGCTTCCTCATTGTTACGATAGCTTGTATTTTGTCGGGGTTTGCTTCAATCCCTCTTGCTGAAACTAGGAACCCAAGAAGTTCCCCTGCTGGGACGCCGAAGGAGCACTTCGTCGGGTTCAGCTTGAGACAGAATTTGTCGAGGTTGTCGAAGATTTCCTTGAGATCCTCGATCAGCGTCACCCCCTTTTTTGATGTTATGACGATATCGTCGATGTATACTTGCACATTTTTTCCAATCTGTGTCGCCAAACACTTCTGCATCATCCTCTGATATGTTGCTCCCGCGTTTTTCAGACCAAAGGGCATTATTCTGTAGCAAAACACGCCGTAAGGTGTGATGAACGCTGTTTTGACTTCATCTTCTTCCTTCAATCTGATCTAGTTATAACCAGAATATGCGTCCAGGAAGGAAAGACGTTCACATCCTGCCGTGGAGTCGATAATTTGGTCGAACCTCGGGAGGGGAAAGTGATCCTTTGGACAATGTTTATCGAGACACATAAAGTCGACGCACATGCGAAGGACTTTAGTGTTTTTCTTTGGCACCAACACTGGATTTGCTACCCATGTGGCCTCTGTATGCAGCTCCTTGATAAAACCAGCTTCTCTTAGTCGATCAATTTCTCGACAGCATAGCCTTGCGGTTTGGTTCCGAAAAACGTCGCAAAGGTTGTTTGATTGGTCTCGCTAATGGATCCAAGTTTAGGTGGTGCTCGGCAAGTTCCCTGGGTACTCCTGGCATGTCAGCTGGACACCATGCAAAGATTTTCCAGTTCTCACGGAGGAACTCGACGAGCGCGCTTTCCTATGCGAGGTCCATGTCGTTTGCGATGGATGTCGTCTTTTTTGGATCCGTCGGGTGAATCTGCACCTCCTTAGAATTTTTCTCAGTGTTGAAAGTTGATTCTTTATTTGGCCTTCCGACGTCTGGCAGCACGTCGTAGTCAGTCATAAGCCTTGACGCCAAATACTCAGCTTGCATCCCGAAAGTTTCTGATATTCGATGAAAATCCTTGTCACATTTATCGGCTAAGGCAAAGCTTCCTTTGACCGTGATTGGTCCCTTAGGTCCAGGCATCCTCCACAACAGGTACGTGTAGTGTGGTACCGCCATAAACCTAGCGTATGCTGGTCATCCCAATAAAGCGTGATACTGTGATGGGAAATCTACGACTTCGAATTCTAGCCTCTCGATTCTGTAATTTTCTCGGGTCCCAAACTGAACGTCGAGATTAATCTTCCCCAGTGGATAACTTGGCTTCTCCGGTGTGATACCGTGGAATCTCGTGTCTGTTGGTTTCAGGTTTGCCAGGGATATGTTCATCTTCCTTAATGTATCTGCATACATAAGGTTTAAGCTGCTGCCGCCGTCTATGAACACTCGAGATACGTCAAATCCTGCAATTACTGCTGGTAAGATGAGTGCTGATTTCCCTGGTCGAGGAACTTGTTGTGGATGATCTGCAATTGTGAAACCAATATCTTGTCCCGACCAATTAAGATACTCGACTGTTGGTGGAGGCATCTTCTCTGCCATGAACACCTGTCCCGAGATTACTTTATGAGCTCTATTGTATGGCATGCCTTTCTGAATCATCGAGACCGCTCCATTAGCGTTAGGATCAACATAAGGTGGTGGTGCAGGTGTTGCCACTATTCTGAGCTGATGTCGATTTTCGTCCGTAATCGCGGGAGGAGGTGGCAAGTGAATCTCACTCCTGGGTTCTCGAGGATTTCTCTGTGATGCCTGAGCATTAGCATGCCCTGCCCACCTTAGCATTGCTTGGAAATTTCGACAATCCTTCTGCAGATATCCTGACTGTCTTTTTCCGTTGCTGTCGAGGAAAAAATGCATCTGACACGGCCCGTTCATCATCTCTTCGGGAGACACAAAAGGTCTCTGAAACCTTGGCCCGCTATTTTGCCTATTTTTTCGAGAGTCATCTCTATTGTCGCCTCGTTGCTCATTGCTTCTCTGGTAATCATCTCTGTTGTTTCCTCCGGCGCTTGCTCGGAAGCCAGCCGAGATTTGTCCTGGAGCATCATAGCTCGAGTACTGCCGAGGAAATCGTCGCCTTGGTTGATAATTTCGACCGCGATCTTCCTCTGGCGACCTGTGCCGTTTGTTGTGAACATCATCTTCGCCATCTGCCCATCTGTTTGCTATTTCCATTAATGTGGATACTGTCTTTGGATTGGTCCTCCCCAAATCCTCGACGAAATCTCCACGCCTGATTCCTGCGACGAACGTGTCTATTGCTCTCTCGTCAGATATGTTTTCTGCCGAGTTTTTGATGATATTCCACCTTTGGATATACTTTCTCATTGGCTCGTCTGGCTTTTGTCGGCACGCCCTCAGTTCCTCTAATGATGCAGGCTTTTTGCATGTGGACCGGAAGTTCTTGACGAACACGTCCTCGAAGCTATCCTAGCTGTCGATAGATCCGGGAGGAAGTTTCTTTATCCAAGATCGTGCGGCTCCACTCAAATGCACCTGGATGTTTTGCATAGCTGTTGCTCTGGTTCCTCCTGTGAGCTTCACCGTTTCGAGATAATCGACTAGCCAATCCTCTGGATCTTGAAGGCCGTCAAATTTCTTGAAGTTATCAGGCAGCTTGAATCCCGAAGGGACTCGAGTTTTTTGAACTCTTCTTATGAAGCATGGCAAGCCACACATATCTTCGTCGTTTAGCTCTGGGGACTGCCGATGTTCCCTTCTGCTTTGTCGCGCTCTGTCGACCCTTGCTTGTGCTGCCGTGTCCCTTGCTCCGCTTGGTCCTTCGGGAGCTGCTGCTGTTGCTGTCGCAGGTCGTGGACTATTTTGCCTTGATGCTCCTTCGGGAGGTGTTGACGCAAATGCCGTTCCCATGGCTCCGACTCCTGCCATTGCCATGTTATACAGTGCCTCCCTTGGATCTCCCGGGGTGGCCCGGATGCAAGGATGAAAGCCTCGTGTCGCCATATACCCAGCTTCTGGTGTCTTGGGGATGATGTTCCCTCTCGTGTCTATTGACATAAAAGACATGTCGAGGTTTTGAACCAAGTGCTCTCTTTCTCCTTCAGGTACGTTTTGTAACCTTGATCTTGCTCTGTTCCGAGCTTCCCTGTGGCTATCACCCGAAGTTCTAGATTGTCGACTCAGCTCTGCCCTTCGCCTACTTGATGCAGAGGCTGCCTCCTTTCTTCTGTTTAACTCAGCTGTCTGTTTTTCCAATTCTCTTGCAGCTCGTGCGAGCCTATATTGATATGCTTGTAACTCTTCTGGCGTGGCTGTGGTGGCCATTGGTTCTGAGCCATCCATAGCTCTTGCGGCTCTATCCCATGCTGCTTGCGGAAGTTGGACTCTATCTCGCGGCTGTGGCCCGATATATTTATTGCCTAGGCCTCGTCGCAAATCAGAGGGATCGACGTATGGATTTCCCAAATCGTCGAAAGCCTCAGATGTTTCCTCCTGGTCACGGCTTGGCTCTCCGATGACATAAATCTGATGATACTTTGTATTCAGATCTATGCTGGGTTTGGTGACACCATCATGAAGATTGGCGAAGACCTTGCCCACTGTAGTGGATTTGTCGATGAAGTTGAAGCTGTCGACACTGCTTGAGTCATCGCTTATATAGGAGTCCGCAGATGACTCAAACGACATGTCGCTGAAGATCTTGGCAAGTTTTTCTCTTGCCCTGGAGTTGATGAAGCGTGACGTCGAAGTTTCTTCTTCTCCTGATTCGGTTGACGATGTATAGCTTGAAAAATCGGAATCGACCGCCGACGATCCCAACGAAATCAGAATTTCGACACGATACAATCCCTCTTTCTCGATGCGAAAGTGAAATCTTCCGAACGTCATCTCCATAGGCTCCTCCAGATACGCATATGCATCCAAACGGGAGGGCGGGTGAGGAACAAAATCGACAAGACCAGTTGCGATCTGTTTACCTTGATCCATCGCGTTGCTTGCGGTTGATGAAGTCGACGATCTTGAACGTGCCATCGAGATCGGATCCTTGACGCCTCTAGTCCCCACAGACGGCGCCAATTGACAAGGTATCAACTTGTCAATGCCTACGGGTTGTAGACTGGGGTTTAGTTGGAAGTAGAGGGCAAGTAGATCTCGAAGGTTTCAGCCGAAAAGTACTCGACGATTATGAAAACTGGGGTTTGAGAGACAATGATTCGATGCTTGCTTTGTCCCTCGACTCCCCTTATATAGGAGGCGGAGCCGATGGATTCGTATGGTACAAGTTACAGAGTCCGGGAAGGTTTCTAACTCATCCCGCAAGATTACAAGTAATGCTTCCTATTACAACTCTAGCTTTCCTTAACAATATCTTGGGCTTCCGAATCTTCTTATTCTTCGGGTAGTGGGCCTTCAGTAAACCCCGGGTACTATCTTCGGCAGGCCCATTGGGGATGCCTATGTCATCGCCCAATTTGTCTACTCAATGTCAGTTTTAAAGTTTTCACAAAGGTTGGTACCAATCGTGCAACAGTTATTGCACATAAGGTTGTTCGTCCAACTCAATCTGCTTTTATCCCTGGTAGAAACAACCTAGAAGGGGTTGTTGTTTTACATGAGACCATCCATGAACTTCATAGGAAGAAGATGGATGGGGTTCTCTTCAAAATTGATTTTGAAAAGGCTTACGATAAGGTGAAATGGTCCTTCTTACAACAAGCTCTTAGAATGAAAGGGTTCCCACCGGAATGGTGTCGTTGGATAGCACGCTTCATTCAGGGAGGCAGTGTCGGAATTAAAGTCAATGATGATATTGGACATTATTTCCAAACACTTAAGGGTCTTAGACAAGGAGATCCACTTTCACCTATTCTTTTTAACATCGTCGGAGATATGCTTGCTATTCTCATTGCAAGAGCAAAGGAGGATGGGCAAGTTGGTAGTTTAGTTCCTCATTTGGTGGATGGGGGTATATCAATTCTACAATATGCAGACGATACAATCTTGTTTATGGAGCATGATTTGGCAAAAGCTGTAAACATGAAATTAATTCTTTCTCTTTTTGAACAATTATCTGGTTTGAAAATAAACTTTCATAAGAGTGAATTTTTTTGCTTTGGCAAGGCCAAAGATGAAGAAGACGAGTACAGGAGTATTTTTGGATGTGAGATTGGCTCACTTCCTTTCAAATATCTCGGAATTCCTATTCATTTTCGGAAACTTAGAAATAAGGAATGGAAGCCAATAGAAGATCGTTTTGAGCGAAAGCTTGCTGCATGGGTGGGCAAATTGCTATCTTATGGGGATAGGCTCGTTCTAATAAACTCGGTCTTATCTAGTCTACCAATGTTTTTGCTCTTATTCTTTGAAATACCTAAGGGGGTAAGGAAAAGACTTGATTTTTATAGGTCTAGATTTTTCTGGCAAAGTGATGGACAGAAGAAGAAATATAGACTAACTAAATGGAACATTATTTGTAGACCTAAAGACCAGGGGGGTCTTGGCATTGAGGTGCTTGATATTAAAAACAGATGCTTACTTAGCAAATGGTTATTCAAATTGCTGACAGAGGAAGGTGTTTGGCAAGAGCTGTTGACAAACTAGTATCTTCGGAGTAAATCCTTGTCTCAAGTTCAATCTAAGCCTACGGATTCCCCATTTTGAAAGGGAATTATGAAGGCTAAAGATGATGTGTTTAAGCGGGGTTCCTTTACTGTAGGAGACGGTATGAAAACCAGGTTTTGGGAAGACAACTGGTTAGGTGACACGCCCCTGAATATCCAATATGCTAGTTTATATAATGCGGCCACAACTAAAAATGTCTTAGTTGCCGACGTCCTGGGTAATGTACCACTAAATATAAGATTTAATAGGACGTTAACTGGAGATAGATGGGATGCTTGGATCTCTTTAGTGCGACGGTTGATGGCTGTCCACTTAACAAATGAACCAGATAGTTTTATATGGAAGCTTTCTTCCAATGGTATTTTCTCAGTTAAATCTTTGTATGCTGATTATTTGAATGGACATACTATTTTCTTGAAAAAATACATGTGGAAGATGAAGGTACCACTCAAGATTAGGATCTTTATGTGGTTCCTTTATAAAAAGGTGATTCTAACGAAAGATAACCTGGCAAAACGAAGATGGAATGGGTGTACCAATTGTGTCTTTTGTGGTCAAAGAGAAACAATAGATCACCTTTTCATTAATTGTCACGATTTGATCAGGCCGTGTAGGAACAAGGTTCAAATCGTTTGTTCGTTAGGATGCCTCAGCTGCATACATCACTGCACTTCCACTTGACACCTATTTAAACGGCTCGTCTCGCCGCTACCTTATCCTATTTCCATACTTCTGTCGCTCCATCCCCATATGGGTGGAGAACCCGTCGCTGTCTCGGTTGTGATACCGGAGGCTCTAGGGAAGTCGGAACCTGATGATTGATCATCATGAAGTCTTTCTATTTTCTATTAAATCGAATAAAACTCGAATTTGGGTCTGAAATAACTTTACAAGGAACCTGCATACTTTTATTTGTTACCCTTACTAAACCGCAGTAAGGATACGAATACGACTTAAATAAACTACTATAAGGATCAGAATAAGTACTAATGCTCTATATAATACTTTTCCCCGAGCGATGGTTTAGCGGATTCGGAATTGTAAACAAGCATCCTGGGTTCTATTATACCCGATTCAACACTAGAGCATGCAGCTTTCTCGTTTAGTTTGGAGAGTAGTGCATTTTACTTTCAGTATACCTCCACCCATGAATATAACTAATTTGTTTGGTAGTTGGTTAAATGGGATTGATAAAAAAACAAAGGAACGAATCCGCATTGGGGTTTGTGCTTTAGTTTGGACAATTTGGAATTGTCGGAATGAGGTCATTTTTAATAGGTGTGCTAATCCAAACTTCTTACAGGTTATTCATAGGGCGGCTTCATTGATTCACCTATGGTCATACCTTCTCCCTGTAGAGCAGCGGGAACCTTTGGATACCGGATGTAATCGTTTGATGGCGGTCGTTCGGGCTATCTTCAGCCAGGGTGGCTGGTTGCAATCTAGACGCATTGGAGATGGCAATTAGACTTCTTTTGGTTTCATCTCTTTTTCGTTGGCTGATTTTTACAGCCACTTTGATTGACCCGTGAGCGGGATGTAATACTGGATGTTTGATACTCTGCAACTATGCTTTAATAAAACGGCTGTGTGCATCTCCTAGATGCAGAGGCTGGGGCTATAAGCTCCCATTTCGAGAAAAAATCCTCGGTTTTTCTCGTGCATGTGCCAATGGTGGTGGATATTAACCTGTTTGACCAATACTACCTCCGTTCCAATGAATAAACCATTTTTGTTTTCCGTAATATTTATTTAATTTAAAATTACATTAAATATATAAATATTGTTGGTATAAAATTAATATCATTACAAAGGATTTTTCAATACGAATCCACGATATTAATTACGTACAATATAATTAAGATTTTTTTTGTCAAATTTCGTTTTGAAGTACAGTACATGTGTACCTTATTTATTGAAATGGAGATAGTATTGCATGTAGGACAGAATTTTGCAGACCTTATTATAGATTTGACGCTATTGCAATTGTCACCATAAAAGCATGTGAGATGTTATGCTGAAACTTCAGGTACAGCTGCAGCGCACTGAAGCATCTCGCTCTACACTTGTCTCTTGAGTTTCGTGGCAGGAAATCAGCGTACACCTGTTTTCCAGATTCGAGCATGTGGACACGTTGGTATGCGTACTAAGCTGACAGAGCTTTTTCTTTATAGCCAATATGAATTTCGTCTTATGAATAATTTACATCTTTAATGTAAAAAAATTATATAAATTGCGTATTGGTATGTGTAGTAGTAAGCTGTAGGCCACTCACTGAAGCTAGGTTCAGAAATCTCCTTTCGATACTTGGTAGTATAACGACATCAGAACATGCAATATGTCGGTTTGATTCAAAGAAAAATATGTTATAGGAACAGGTAGTGTTTGGGAGCCGGCATTTTGGCTCATAGGAGCAAATGCTCCCATTAAACAAAATAATTAAAAAATATTTTTAAAAATATTAAAAAATTCTGACATAATTTTTTGGTGTACATCGTGACATTCTATGTTAGTACACAAGTTTTCGTGGAGAAAAAATATTTTATGTGACGTGTATAAAAAGAAAAATAAATGTATTGTACGTAGTCATGATATAAAATCAAAATTTGTCTTTTTACAGGAGCCACATAATTTTTTTGTTTTTTTTTAAACTTGCGTACAAACATAAAATGTGTAGTACATAGAAAATTTTATTTTAAAATTTTTTGACACTTCGAAATGTAGATTCACATAACGGGAGAAAATACTCCTATGAGCCAATGTGAATATCCCGTAGTGTTTGTTGCTATGTTATAATCCGCTTTTATCTGTTAGCCGTACTAGGATATGCATGCAACTATCCAACAACATATATTTCCATTATTCTCTATATGCCATGTGGGGTATGCTTGCATGTTGATGATTCCTTTGAGCCAAACCAACATGTTGATATGCTTTTGTTGTGAGGAGATTTGAACCGATGACCCACTACACGATGTATTGATCCAAACCATCCAGCCCTATCGTTCGCCTTTTTTTACCTCACATAGTGGATGGTCTTATGTGAAAGTAGAGGGTAGAATTTTGTGTTCCTTTCGCAAAGCCTAAGAAAAAGGTACGCGTTCGAACTATGTGAAACTAGAGATAACGACATCAAATACAAGATATAGGAATAATTAACTTTTGTATGATCACATTATACTTTGTACGTGGTTTACTAATTACCGTTTGTATGTCACGTTTATACATGACACTACGGGAAAAACTGTCTTTAGCGTGCAACTATTTACACGGCAAAGGGCCTTATATGCACGGCAAAGACTTTGCCGCACGGCAAAGACCGCACGGTAAAGTCATCGACGGCAAAGGCTTCTTTGCCGTGCGCCTCGCCAATGCGACGCCGCACGGCAAAGGTCGCTTCTTTGCCGTGTGCTAAATATGTTTTATCTATAAAAAATCTCCAAATTGACCGGTCTGGGATTCGAACCTAGGACGCAGAGTAGGAAAAGCGTGCAACCTTGCCACTGAGCTAAGTGTTCATTTGTTGATAACTATACCACACCACACCTTTTGAGCTGAGAAGAAATCCAGTTTTTACATCTTTCCCGTGCACTTACACTAGCAAAGGCTTGCTTTGCCGTGTGTTTGTTAAAAACACTAGGCAAAGACTTGCTTTGCCGTGCGTTTGTTAAAAACACTAGGCAAAGGCGTGCACGGCGATGTCTTTTGTGCTTTCCCGTGTGCCAGCGTCTTTGCTGTGTAGCCTATCTTTGCCGTGCGCTATATTGGTCCTTTGCCGTGCAACTTTCTTTGCCATGCGCTCTCTTCCGTCGTTGCCGTGAATCAAATCTTTGCCGTGCGCTCGTGTCTGTGTTTGCCGTGGCCAAAATCTTTGCCGTGCATTTTCTACGATCTTTGCCGTGCGGAAACACACGGCAAAGATGCAATGCACGGCAACTACATTTTTTCCCGTAGTGTGAGGACAAAGAGTACTGATGTTCATGTCACCGATCATGTGAAATCGGGAAGAACACAAGACTAATAATTTAACAAGATTCACTGAAACCGGCCGATACGGCGAGTGGCACTGGCCAGGGAGTATCATGCCTGAACATCGGCCGGACAGGTCACCTTGACGGTGTATGCCGCCACTAACTTGAACTGAATAATGAAAGATCGCGCATTGCAGGCCGGGGCGATGAGTGCTGATCGTGTTTGCTGGATGATCACAGCCTTGTAAACGATCATCACAAACTAATTGGCAACAGAGACGCACATAAGGATATTCGACAGAGGATGCGCGCTTCAGGGCAAGCAGGCCAACCTGCTTGGGGGCAAATAGGCTCACATGTGCCATGTTCTACATGATGGAAAAAAAACTTATGTAACCAACACGCCCTTCTAGTTTGGTTTCTTTCAATATTTATGTGTTGAATTGAGCATATTTGACAATCTAATTAATTCATGACTCAACAATTTCGCAAAGTAACTCATCTCGAGAAATTACATTAACGTTGAATTTATTAAATCAAGCACAATAGCATTTGCAAGTCAAAACTTTCACGACCTATCTGTAGTTACATAACTAGAACGCGTACAAAAGTCCTCAGGATGACACTATTGCTTTCTTATAGCGCCTAGAAAATGTCCTGCCTCTCGCCTCAGTATGATCTTGCTAGAAAAACGAACCAAACGTCTACGAAAGGGAAAGATTCGTGTTTCTGGATAAGGGCGATGCAAGGAAGCATTCTTAATCGTGCATGCAGAAATTTGTGGCTTGCAATGTTTCATATGTTCACTGCATTGTTATACTCCTAAAATTGAATCTTGTAATAATTGATGTGAATTACATTTAAGAAAACATATTTAAAGAAGCCAACTCAGCTATACTGAAATAGGGTGTATGATATAGTGAAATTATACTCGGGAATAGTGTTGAGTAAAATGTCAGGTTGTTCATTGAATTAGCTCTATGGATTGGTAAGCCTGTGAGTTTGATTGAGCATTCAAGATCGACACACGAGTCTGTGTTTACTGCCTAATTGATTAACACGTGTATGTTTCGGTGAGTCCCAAGACGAGAAAAACATATATGCCAAGCTTTTTTTATTGTGATTTGGGCCTGTTTTTAATTAGCTATTTAGGTATTCCGATTCATTATCGGATGCTTAATTTGGCTGAGTGGAGACACGTCGAGGAGAGGCTACAAAAACATTTAAGCAACAGAAAAGGCAAATTACTATCCCTAGGTGGAAGGTTGGTTCTCATAAATTTAGTTCTAACCAATGTGGTATTGTATATGATATCCTTCTTTCAGTTACTTAAAGGTATCTTGCATCGTTTGGATTATCTAAGATCGGGATTATTTTGGCAAGGGGATAGAGAACGAAGAAGTACCGGCTCACTAAGTGAAGTGTTCTGTGTCGGCCTAAGGATCAAGGAGGGCTTGGTGTTCATGACCTAGAGGTTAAGAATAGGGCTTTGCTCGGTAAATGGCTAGCTAAACTACTCACTGAGGATGGGGTCTGGCAAACTATTTTGAAGAGGAAGTATGTTGGCTCAAAAGTGATATCCTAGGTCTATTGGAAACCTGGGGATTCTAACTTTGGGCTAGACTTATAGCGATGAAGAAGAACTTCTTCCCATTCGGTTCTTTCTCTATCAAAGATGGGTCTCAGATTAGGCTCTCGAGGACAGGTCGCTAAGGAACACCCCTCTCCGGAAACAATATCCAGTTTTATACAATGTTATGCATTACAAAGGGGATACCTTGGCCAAGGTGTTGGAGGTTTATCTACCAAATGTGACGTTCATAAGCGATCTCGTTGGGCCCAGGCTTGCATCTTTGAAAGCTTTGCTACTGCGATTAGACTATGTTCATCTAACGCAAGGGTCAAACGAGTTCTGTTGGAATCTAAATGAGAATGATAGATTATCGGTGGACTCCATGTATAGAGTGTTGGTTCAACCTATTCAGCATGTAGTTAATAATAAACTTATTTGAAAGATGAAAATACCCTTTAAAAAAGGTGTTTGCATGATATCTTCGTCGAGGAGTTATCCTTACTAAGGACAGCCTTGTCAGACAAGGAAGTAAAAAGTGTGTATTTTGTCATCAAGATTAGACAACTAAACACTTATTCTTTCAACTCCAGCTGGCAACAACTATATGGTCAATTATCCAAAAAGGTTCACCCTTATACCCGCCACGTAGCGTCACCAATATTTTTGGTAATTGACTTAATGGGGTGGATCATAGGTTTAAAATAATTATTAGGGTGAAAGTGGTCGCCGTTATTTGGTCGCTTTAGCTATGTAAAAATGATAAGGTTTTTAATGACAAAAGTGCTTCTCCCATGCGGGTTAGCTACCGGTGCACCAGTACGCTATGTTTGTTGCTCCAGCGTATGGAGGATCACAATCTATTTACGGTGGTATCTACACGGTTGGAAGATGCGGCGATGTATTTTATTATCCAATGTGGGTGGCACCATAACCTAAGGATTAGACCTCCTTAGGTGCCGTACATTAAGTCAAGTTTGGTTCTACGTAATGAATGTTTATTTTTCTCAGTATGTTTTCAGGTTGTCTGCATGTTATATATGCATACGCCGAGTGTAATACTTAAATCTTTTAAGTAACGAAAGTGCACTTTATCGAGAAAAAAATAATTAACAGTATTTAAACTCAATGGATTTTCTCTCTCTCGTTCCTCCAGCTAGCTGATAAGGATCTTAGCCGACAGGTTTTAGTCTATACATGGTGTGCTCTTAGTTTTCCCGTTTGGTCCGTCTTGGACCTAGGCCAGAAATTTCCATTCCTTCTCATCTAGACACCAGGACAATTGGCACCACAATCGTATGTGACATGTTTTTGCTGACTAGAAAATGATATGCTAGGATCAGTTAAACTCAAATCAATTCATGTGAGTGTTTTCGTTTATCGGAAGCAGCAGAGATGTTGGCTCGCGATTCAAGATCTTGTAAATACGGAGTAGTAAATAAACTAAATTAGTTGAGATGAACCATCACGCTGTGCACTACTTGTACATTTCTGTCTCTCGGATCTGTGTCAGGACGTCAACGTGCACCCTGTCTTCCACGTTCAAGCAGGTGAGAGCATACCTTCTTTAAAAGTTAAAACTGTTAATAATACATGTCCGTGATGTGAAAATATATATGAATTCCACAAGTTGTAGCGCACTGACCTAAGTACCGATCGATGCATTGCATTAGCATGCTCTGTGGGGAAAACAAAGGACTACTTAAATAAGGCTCGACGTAAATAACGAGCGCCACTGGCCGGGAGCATCATCTACAGACAGACAGTCAGCTTGACAGTGCACGCCGCCATGAAAACAGCCAACTTGAGCTGAGCATAATGGAAAAATAACAAGCACGCGTTACATGCGCGGCGGGGCGGCGGCTTAGCGAGGTTGCCAAAATACCAGATGATCAAATTAAGCCTCGTAGACGATCATCACAAACTAATTAGTGACTGAGACGCACACCAGGATATTCGAAGGGGATGCTATACATCGTGATCACAGTACTAGTGCTTCTGTCGCTCGCCCTCAGTACGATCTGCTCTCTTCTCTATGGGAAAACGAAACACCGAATGACTACGAAAAGGAAAGGTAAGCGTTTTTTTCTGGATAAGGGCGATGCAAGGAAGCGTCCTTAACCACACAGATCATCGTGTACCCTGTCTCATTCTCCGTGTCACTCGCTAATCAAGCCTGCCGGTTTCATGTTTGTATTTCTTTCTCTTTTTCTTACACCAAGTAAGTATTTCGTATTTCTTCTGTTTCAAATTAGCTGATGTAGTTTTAGTCAGATTTGAACACATTTGAGTTGTGTAGGAAAACATTGCATCAACTAATTTAGAAAGGAGGAGTACTACAATTTGCATTGTTTGATCGATCTGTAAGAAATATATTAGTATTGATTTCTTATTATATATCTAGTTGGGACAAATCTAATAAATTAATGCTGGATCCCCAAAACAGTGAGATATCTTGGAACATGATAGGAGCAAGCATTGAGATCGAGGAAATAAAGAAAAAATGGGCGACTGCCTGTTCTGTCAGTTCGTAATTGCCCCAGCGGCATCTTGCATGTGGCTCCCAGCTGACAACTAATCATCAAATAAGAAAGGACAGCCTATTGATGCTGCCTCTAATAAACCTGATTACAAATATTTTTTTTAGTTGTGAGAGGAGATGGATTACACGAGGGATTACAAATATTTAACAGCAAACGTGATTCACGTTCTTTTCTTTAAAATATTTAAAACCAAAACCTATCGATTTGCACTATTAGGGAGCGATATAAACGCTAGGGAAAATGGGAATTTCTAGTAACGAGAGGAGATGGACAGTATGAAGCCTTTCACAAAACCCAGACCAGGTGACTAGGTGAGTCTTTATCAGAGAAGAAAAGGAAGAAAAAAAAAAGCGACAAAGTTGATGAAAAAAGTTTGAGATCAAGCACAGGGTAGATTCAGTACCTTATCTTCTTCAAGACGTGATTTCACCATATTCTCCTGACCTAACTCTTGTACTCAAAATCTTGCTACTGCCATACAAAAACTATAATATCTTGATGTATGAGGGACTCTAATGCTAGAGAAGAACTTCTTGTACTTGTATAACAAATTTGATAATATTGAAAAAAGATTAATTAGGAAGGTTTCAGTTCGGGGTTTTCCCTCAAGTTAGGGTTCCATGGGGTGCCTATGTATGTTGATTTGTTACCATTGTTCGAAGAACTTCTCTCCTATGTGAGAGACTGTCTCAACCTAGGTGTGGTCTGATTTTGTAAGGAGAGACATTGTCTCATCTTGGACGCGGCCTAAGAAATGTGGTGTTTCCTTTAGGGCATCTCCAGCGGCGCGACGCATTTCGGACGCCCAAAAGTGGTCGCGAACGTCCGTTTGCGTCGCCCCGCGGACATATTTTGTCCGCTCGTTCGTTTGCGTCTGGGTGTGCTCTCACTGGGGCGGCCCATTTTTTTGAATTGCAACATAGTGCAAACATTGAAAGTAGTACATAAAAATGCATAAAAACTATACAAAGTAGATCTATAGGCCTAGACTACTTGCTTCCTGACGGGCCGGCACCGTCGTTGCGTCGCTCCGTCGCCTGCTTCTCCGCCGCCTCCCGCGCGGCCGCTATGGCTCGGTGCGCCGCCGCGTCCTCTTGCAGGCACTGCTCCAGCCTCGCGTTGGCGGCCTCGTCCTTGAGCGTCTCGAAAGACTCGACGAAGGCCCGCTGCTCCGCCGCCTTCTCCTCCGGCGTCGGCGCATCAGGGTCATCGGATGACCAAGATATCTCCGAGTCGGAGTCCTCGGCTGCAGCGGCGGCCGCCAGCCTGCGCTGTTCCAGCTCGGCGTCCAACGCCGCGTGGCCCGCCAGCTCCTCCTCTGCTTCCTGCGCCGCGAGTGCCAGGGCCGCGGCGTCCCTGACCGGGTGGAGGAGATCGGTGCTATCTTCGGAGTCGAACTCCTCGGAGGAGCTCGACGCCGAGGAGGTGGAGTGGGAGGTGAAGGTGGAGGTGGAGGCGCGGCAGCCTGGCCGCGTCCGGCGCTGCTCATGGTGGATCTGCTTGAGAGGAAGCGGCGCTACGGCAGCGGCGGCTAGGGTTTGTGGGGAGGAGATGAGATGCTCGCGCCCCTGTATATATAGCGCGGAGGCAGGGCGATGGCCGCGCCACGCGTGGCATCGCCATTACTACGTGCGCAGAGGTAGGCGACGGCCGCGCGCCACGCGAGGCATCGCCATTACTACGTGCGCAGAGGTAGGCGACGGCCGTGCGCCACGCGAGGCATCGCCATTAACGCGGCCGCAGACTGCCGAAGCGATGCCTCGGTGCCAGTACTGGCGGAGAAGACGCATCGATGCTGCGCACGCTCGCGGAAGCCGAGGCATGCCATTAACGCGGCCCTGCAAAGGCTGCACCGCGCCGCCCGGAAGTAATTGTGCCGCTGCCAGGCGGGCCCGTGCGAGGACCGAGCAAACATTTTCCGCGACCGCCGAGTGTCCGCGGAGACGCAAACCTGGCGCATATTTGGGCCAGGTTTGCGTCTCCGCGGACGGCCCGGTCACTTTGCGTCGCCCCGCTGGAGGTGGTGCCAGATGCATTTCCTGTCATGGCGGACACAAACGCCGTTGGAGATGCCCTTATACGTGTTGTTGGATATGTTTCTTTGCGTGATAAGGCTATCTACCTAGGTTTGAGTCTTGCTCCGTGGGTCATAGTTGTTTCTCCTATAAAACAATGTGGGACAAGAGCTAACCGTGGCAGGTTTCATTTTTCTTCTTTCCGTGATAAGCATTTGTAAGTGAGAATATAGTGGTGCTGAAGTTGTACATTATTTCAGCTCCATATGTCCATATCACGTCAAGTGTTCGCTAATTCCTCAACTAATGTGCAATATTTTGGACTAACAGAAAACCCTTGTGTGAGGTTTAATATGACGAGTTAACCATTTCCAAGTGCATTTTACTTAAAAGAAAGAAAAACAGCTTACTGTTGCTAGTCTTTCGGAAACAGGAAATGCAAGGTTTACATGAGCCTAATTTGACTTAGGATCCAGGTGGGTTCTGTACATTGATGTACTCACGTGGGGGTTGCGTGCGTGGATTGGCACCGCATAGACATAAGAACAGGAGAGACGCTCTTCCCCAATAAAACATATAATTGGCAACTAGCGCTTAAAGCAGGATGGAAAACCACAGCCAGCCTATGGTGAGGAGCCGGCTCTAAATGTTTGTTTTATGCCAGTGTCTAGTTTTTTTTTACATAATTAATTTATCCCACATTTGATAATATTGGAAGAGATTTATGTTGAAATATTGGCCCACATTTGGTGGCCCATGCTAGATTTCAGATTTTTCCTATAAATTTTAAAGCCCACTTAGTGGCAGCCTTGCGAGTTTAAGCCCAAGTTGGTGGCAGCTCACCAGGGAGTGGCAAGAGGTGGGAAATTTAGTCCCACATGGAAAGTTGGGAGGAAGTTAGACCACCTTATAAGGTGGGTTGTTCCACCATTAGTAAGTGAGTGAGAATAGGAGTGCTACACGCGCGCTCCTCCTCCTCCTCGCTCGACACGACACGTCCCGACACGCGTGCCGCGCTCGTGGTGAGTGGATTGAGCCTCGAGCCGAGACTTTCCTTACTTTGTGCAGCTCAGGAAAAACGAACAGAGTCCTAGACGGACGCGTCGCAGTTAGTCGGTTCGGGTCGCTCCCGGATCATGGGCTATCTGTAACCGACTCGAAACGTTCGTGCGACGTGGGCGTGGCCCCCACGTTGCCTAGGGTTTCACGGGAGAGGGCGAATTAGGTTTTTGGGAAGCGCTCTGCGCGACTGCTCAAGCTCTTCATCACGGGTCGCCTTCCGTCCAAGTCGGGCGGTGCTGCCTACCGTCGTCTTCAACGCCGTCTACTTCGACCCGTCGTCCCTGTCGTCAACAACGTTGTCATCAACAACGTTACTGCTGCGACATCATCTGCTACACCTCCACCGCCACCACCACCAGATCGGTACGTGCGACATATCTCGATCTGTTTAGTGATGGACGCTTTACCGTTTGAGCTGCTGCTACTCATGTTGATTAATGCATCTAGTATGTTCGAGTTTCACATGTTAGTAGTTGTTGTCATTATGTTTTATATTCTGGAATTAATCATGGAAATTGTGCCTGATTTTCCAACAATCCAAAAACCTAATTGTAGGCAATTTCCTGAGTTAACAATGGCTGGTTTTGTCGATGCACCGAGGCCGGATAAGTTTACCGGTGTGCACTTTAAGAGGTGGCAGGTTAAGGCCACGCTCCGGCTTACTCATCCGAAAGTGTTCGAAGTTAGTGATGGTTTACACGAAGGAACTATATCTGACCAAGATCGGAACAAGTTCAAGGAAAACAATACTCTCTTCGTCGGATGCGTTCCGAGTATTCTTGCTGATCGTTTGTGTGATGTGTACATGCACATAACGGATGGTAAAGAGCTCCGGGATGCACCGAATGCTAAGTTCGGTGCAACCGATGCGAGCGATGAACCGTACATCATGGAGAGCTTCCATGACATCGGGATGGTTAACAACCGTTCCGTAGTCGAACAAGCTCATGAGATACGAGTGCATTACGAAAGAGCTTGAACTCCTTAAGTGTGCCTTACACGACAAGTTTGTGGCTGGATGCATCATCGCTAAGTTGCCCCCTTCATGGAGGAACTTTGCCACAACTCTCAAACACAAGAGACAGGAGATATCAGTTGAAAATCTGATAGCATCTCTTGATGTTGAGGAGAAAGCTCGGGCTAAGGATAATACTAGAGAGAAAGATCAAGTGTCTCAGGTCGGATCGTGGTGGCGAATATTTTCCTAAAATCTTTGATGAATTCTGTGAGGAACATGGCATTATTCATGAGAGGACGCCTCCCTATTCACCCCTATCAAACGGGGTTGCCGAGAGAAAAAACCGCACGCTGACTGACTTGGTGAATTCCATGTTAGCCACTGCTGGTTTATCAAAGGCATGGTGGGGGAGGCTTTGTTGACTTCATCTCATGTCCTGAATAGAGTTCCTAACAAGAATAAAGATAAAACCCCTCACGAGGAGTGGGCTGGGAGAAAACCATCACTTTCGTATTTGCGCACATGGGGATGTTTGGCGAAAGTCAATATTCCAATTACTAAGAAGCGCAAACTTGGACCAAAGACGAGTGGATTGTATCTTTCTAGGTTATGCTCCTCGGAGTGTAGGATATAGATTTTTAGTAGTTCAATCCGAGGTACCCGATATGCATGTTGATACTATTATGGAATCTCGTGATGCAACATTTTTTGAGAATATGTTTCCTATGAAAGATATGCATAGCATTGCTAGAATTTCTACTCGAGATAATTCCTGAGTCCAATACATCTAATGAGTATTTTGAACAATCACATGAGAATGTTAGCGAGAAGGATGACAATGAAGCTCCTAAACGGAGCAAGAGACGAAGGATTGAAAAATCCTTTGGTGATGATTTCATTGTGTACCTTGTGGATGATACTCCCACGTCCATTGCAGAGGCATATGCATCTCCGGATGCGGATGAGCTGGAAAGAAGCTGTCCATAACGAGATGGACTCGATTCTTTCTAATGGAACTTGGGAGCTATCAGAACGACCCCATGGATGCAATCCTGTGGGCTGCAAATGGGTGTTCAAGAAGAAGCTAAGACCTGATGGTACTATTGAAAAGTACAAGGCGCGGCTTGTAGCGAAAGGCTACACACAGAGAGAAGGCGAAGATTACTTTGACACCTATTCACCTGTCGCTAGACTTACCACCATTCGAGTACTACTATCCATGGCTGCCTCCTATGGTCTTATCGTTCATCAAATGGACGTAAAGACAGCTTTCCTTAATGGAGAGTTGGAAGAGGAAATCTATATGGATCAGCCTGATGGGTTTGTAGTAAAAGGTGAAGAAATGAAGGTCTGCAAGTTGCTAAAATCTTTATATGGCCTGAAACAAGCACCTAAGCAATGGCATGAGAAGTTTGACAGAACTTTAACTTCTGTAGGCTTTGTTGTCAATGAGGCTGACAAGTGTGTCTACTATTGCCATGGTGGGGGCGAAGGTGTTATACTATGTTTGTATGTGGATGATATTCTGATCTTTGGTACAAACATGAGAGTAATAAACGAGGTCAAGTCTTTCTTATCAAAGAGCTTTGATATGAAAGATCTGAGAGAAGCTGATGTGATTCTAAACATCAAGCTAATTAAGAACGAGAGTGGGATTACTCTAACGCAATCCCATTATGTTGAGAAGATTTTGAGCCGGTTCGGCTATATTGATAGCAAGTCTTCTCCAACACCTTATGATCCCAGTGTGACACTACGCAAGAACCGGAGGATTGCCATAGATCAATTGAGATATTCTCAGATCGTTGGCTCACTCATGTACTTAGCGAGCGCGACTAGACCCGACATCTCTTTTGTTGTTAGCAAGTTGAGTAGGTTCATGTCAAACCCGGGTACTGATCATTGGCATGCACTTGATAGGGTCATGCGCTACCTATGTGGTACAATGAGTTATGGGATTCAAATTGGATCTCAGATGTAGTTGATCTGTACGCCACAAGTGGGTATGTATTTACCTTTGGAGGTGGCGCAGTATCATGGAGATCTTGCAAGCAAACCATATTGACGAGGTCAACTATGGAAGCAGAACTTACTGCTTTAGACACAACCACTGTTGAATCAGAATGGTTGCGTGAGCTCTTGATGGACTTGCCTGTGGTTGAAAAACCTGTTCCGGCAATCCTTTTGAATTATGATAATCAAATTGTAATTGTCAAAGTGAATAATTCTAAGGATAACGCGAAGTCATCAAGACACGTCAAGAGACGTTTGAAGTCTGTCAGGAAATTGCGAAACTCCGGAGTAATAACTGTTACATATATTCAAACAGACAAAAGCCTGGCAGATCCCTTTACAAAGGGACTATCACATAATGTGATAGAAAGTGCATCGAGGGAGATGGGTTTGAGACCCGTTGATGTTACGCCATAGTGGTAACCCAACCTTTGTGATCGGAGATCCCGTGAATTAGGACCTGTGAAGAACAAACTAGTGGTTTAATTGAGGAGAGTATTATGTAACCTTCTCTATGTGAAGATGCACAACTCTCAATTGCTGTAAGGCAGGTTGGCAACAAGCCTTAATGTGTTTATGTTGGCTATTTTAGCAAAGATGCTGTCCTACAGAGCATTCTTGAAATAACACACCTATATGAGTCTGATTGTTAAACGTCGCAATCTATGAGATTTTGGGTGATCTCTAGTAAACTCATGAAGAGACCACGAAGTATGACGCATATGCTTCACCCGCGGGGTAGGCTACTGGCAGCCATGTACTGGTCATGACTTTGAGTGAAACCATGTTCACGCAAAACTTGCAATTCAAGGCTTAGTCCATTGTTCAAGTGTGAATGGATGTAGCTTAAGGTTCTAGGCGGAAGTTCAACTTAACAGTCTCCGTTGAAACACTGGTATATAAACAAGCAGCGAGTATTGGTAAATCTCTAAATGGGTATTTGAGATCTGGTGGGTGTAATAACCCAGAACATAGGAACAACGAAGTGTAGATTTAGAAATGGGTTGTGCATTTCATCGCAAAACGGGGGAAATTTTCGCGCCTTATTGCAACTAAACCTAAGAGGGATCGAGGTTCTCTCTCATTTTGCAATTAGGGTTAGGCAATGTGAGTTAGGGAAATTTTGACATGAGCACTTTTGTATCTTATTAATTTGGGGAATGATTTCATTTGACAAGTGTTAATACATTGGACAATAAGCATTACACAATATAAATATGGAATTCACAATTCAAACACAACTTATGAATTCAAATGACTTTGAATTTCAAATTGAATATTAAATACAATATTTAATCAAGAATATAAACATTACATAAGACAAAAGCTCATAAACAAAACTTGAGCTTTATTGATACATAACACAAATTACAAAGTCTTTACAATATTCTTGATACAAGAATTGAGGAATAATAAACAGAAATAAAAAATGGAAAATTACAAGTTTGTTCTAAACTAAAACCTAGACTAAATGACTTGAAGATGATCTTCTGGCCATATTTCACTTCAAACCTGCAAAACAATACACAAGTGCTAGCCAGAATATAAGTGTTAGAAATTCAGTTTGGACAGATAGAACAACATCACAGAAATTCAGTTTGGACAGTGAACACTGTCACTGCACACTTGTGCTTGTCCAAATTCTCGGACAGACACAAGATAAGGGCAAAGCGAGACCAAACCCGAGCAGCCACAGGGGCTCAAGTTTCAGCATATGAGGGCTAGTTATCGATCAAGCAACGAGCAAGGCAATGCAACAGACTGAGTCACAAAGTAACCCAGTGCCCGTGTGTCATGGCCGGAGTAGAAGTAGGGATCATATAAATAGAACACAAACCCTAGAACCATGACAAGTCGACCGAGATAGGATAATTCACCAGGTAAGGGTGAAGCAAGAGCAACTCAAGTTCATCCAGTTCTTGCTCAAGAACAACACCAAACACACAACCACTTATCCAACAGAGATCATGGTGACCTAGAAGATCAACCAGAATCTGGAGGTGAAGGGCTGTGCACAAAACCACAAGTCTGCAACAACCAAATATTTCACTCTAGGAGCTGGAACAAGGTATACCAAGTTCCTGGACAGATCCAATGGATCTGATCCATAAATTATGCATGACATAGTCATGGGATTGAGCAGCATGCTCAAATGGGTAGATCATCACTTGGTTTTCACCAAGGATTACTGCCAGTCTAGAAGCCACTAAAAATGGAAATCATCCAGATATAGATCTTGTGCACAGAAGCTAGCAATCATGCACAGATGCACACACTAGCAAGATATTATGCACATATAAGCACCAGTAGATGTATTGCAATAATTAGCAGCTAATACAGACTACACAGTAAATCCTAAGCATGTAACCATCAGTAAACCCTAGATTTCATCAGGCAAGCATATTGGCATTCATATCTAGTATGATCCCCAAATATGCAAGCAAAGTTGAGTAGCCCACAAGATCCAATTAAATAGGTGAGCAACCAATCAGTAGCAAGGCTACTGAGGTCACATCACACTTAGCACCATTTAAAATAAAGCCAACTATAGCACATCATCATCCAGAAATGGATTCAGAATTCATTTGCTTGCTAAACAATCATGAATAGCAAATTCATATGCAAGCAAGTCATTTAAATCATCACTGCATAAGCAGTTCATCATAAATCACTTTAATTCAAGCATGAATATGTAACAAATTCATACTATTTGTTGACAGTAGCACATTGTAGGGAAACACAGCACCAATCACTGCATCATAGCCACTGGATCTAGTCCAGTAAGCTAGAGCAAGCAATAGCACATGTATGCAGTAGCATAGTGATGCTTGAGCATCAGCATCACCAAGGAAAATGAATCACTTAGTCACGTAATTAATCGGTAAGCAATCATCGACATTTAATTGATCAAATGGATCAATTGAATCAAGTCAAGCCACACAGATAAGCTAGCCAACAAGCAATGGTTGATCCAATGGATCATTAGCTTACACAGGAAGCACAGAAGCATTTCACAAGCACCACTGGCACTCACAAGTGTCACTGATGCACCACAGTACACCTAGACAAGCAAGTATAACATGCCAGTAAGCACAAGCAAGCCCATAAACAAGTACAGCATGGCATAGCAAGCTCATAAGCAAGCACAGCAGAGCATAGCAAGGTTAGAGCAGGCTAGGAGCAACAGATAAGCAAACAGAGCATGTACAGCAAGCAAGGCAACACCGGCCGTGCACTGCAAACTGGTGATTTGGCCATGAGCTTGCAGCAAATGGAGGAATAGGAAGATTAAGCAACCATGACAGAGCTCTGTGTGATCACAGGATCACCAGAAAGCAACAGAACATAAGGAAGAAGAAGCACAGTAGCTTGGAGGGGCGCACAGGCATGGAGAAGAGTAGGAGGAGGTGAAGATTACTTACACGTGCCTGGTGGCAGAAGCTAGGGCATGGCGAGGCAGTGCTCGCGCCGCCATAGCAGCTGCAAAGCCAGGGTAGGCGTCGGCGTTACGCCGACGAACACGAACACACCACCGTAGTAGAGCACCAGAGACAACGGCACAGGTACTGCGAGCAGCACCCGCGCCAGGTCAGTCTCGGAGGCGCACACGTCGACGGCGAGGACGAGGGTTCGCCGGAGATCGCCAATCGCCAGGGGCGATTCTCCACGAGATCCAGAGGGGAGGCGATTCGCCAGGAGAGGAAGAGATGGTTGAAACCACTTGGACAGATCGGTAGATCGTCTCGCGGTGGTCCAAATCCGATAGGTGGCTAAGGCAGGTGAGCATGGAGATGGTCGGAGAGCGGCGGCGGCCATGGCGGCGACGCCATCGCCACGAGCATCGCGAGAGGATTAGGGTTAGGGACGAGCGAGTGAGAGAGACGAGCGAGTGAGTGAGGTGGGCCGCTTCGGCGCCACCGACCCATAATGGGACTAGCCTTAGTGGGCTGTCCCATGGGCCTTAGTTAAGTGGGCTGGCCCAATAGGGGCCAGGGGTAATTTAGTCTTTTTACTTTTTAGAAAAAGACCAGGATTTCACCAATTTTTAGTAAATAAAATACAACTCTAAAAATCCATTAAAAATTGGATTAGTGAACGAAAAATAAATCTTAACCAGAATAAAATATGAAATAGAATTTAAGAAACAAATTCAAAATTATGAATTTGAAAATTTTAAATAATAACTTGGAATTTTAAACTATTATTTCCTTGTATTTAAAATTCAAGGAAAAATCTCCAATAAGTTCAAATACTTATTTTCAAACATTTCAAAATGAAATTCTATTATTCCAATTCAATTCTATTGAGAAAGGTATTTTTCAAAGAAAAATACTCTATTCCCTATTTATTCCAAAAATATAGAGACAACTCTATTATTTCAAATCATTTTTGGAATGAATAATGAAACACCAAGTAAAGTAGTTTTACTTTGAATTATATTACTTTATGTGAATTAAAATGGTTTACACTTTAAATCAATTGCAAATTACTGCCAAAGGCACAAATCTTAACTCAACCCTAAATTGCTATAACTCAGCGGGGAAAAGGGATTCAACATAAAGTAATACATCCATGATTGCATTATTTGGATTTTATAACATTGTCCTTACCGGACAATGATGCTTCTTACAGAACCCGAGGTCCAGGTTCCATCAACTGCATTGAACTGCACTATCTCGCAGTCCACAGGCAAGTTCACCCTTGCTCATGTCAACTTGATTATTTTCTACTACTTTAATGCAAAGCTATATACTTATCATTCCTGCATCGCAAATAAAATGTTACTTTCCAACTATGAATATGACTATGTGGTTGGCAATGGAACCATGGTATGTGTTGATATGGTGGAGGTTCCATTGCATGGGTTATACCACCCTAGGATTAAATTACCAATGCCGTCCAGTGATTCTAGCGCCGTACAAACCGCGTTGACCATGAGATCTATAATGGCTCGGGGAAGCCAGCCGTATCTTTTCCCTTCGCACGCCAACGGATTGGTAGAGCCGGCGGGGTGTTGGAGGCACTGCCGTAGGTTGGGATAGCCTTTTAAATCCCCATCCATTAGTGATGATGGCTCTACGATCTATGAAGGATTGTCCAAAGTACACCGTGAGTAAAGCCGTATTATCGGGAGAAGTCTACTGGGGGTGTTGATACGTCCAAAACGTATCTACTTTCCCGAACACTTTTGCTATTGTTTTGCCTCTAATTTGTGTATTTTGGATGCAACTAACACGGACTAACGTTGTTTTCAGCAGAACTCGCTCTCGGTGTCTCGTTTTTGTGCGGAAATCCAACTTTCGGGAAAATCCTCGGAATTTATGCGAAGGCCCTATTTTCCCAGAATACTGACGGAGCCAGAAGGACAATTGAAGTGGAGGCCCGAGGGCCCCACACCATAGGGCGGCGCGGCCCAGGGGGGCCCACGCGGCCCTGTGGTGTGGCCCCCTCGGCCGGCCTCCGACGCCCTCCTTCGGACTATTTATCGGCCTCGACCTAAAAACGCACGGGAAGAAGTCGAAGTCGCCAGAAACCCTCCAGAACGCCGCCACATCGCGAAACTCCGTCGCGGGAGCCAGAAGTCTCCGTTTTGGCACTCCGCCGGGACGGGGAATTGGAGGAGATCATCGCCGCCATCACCGCCAACGCCTCTACATCAACCAGCCATGTTTCCCCCATCCATGTGTGAGTAATTCCCCCGTTGTAGGCCGAAGGGGATGGTAGGGATTGGATGAGATTGGTCATGTAATAGCATAAGATTGTTAGGGCATAGTGCCTAGTGTCCAGTAATTGGTACTTTGATGATATTGTTGCAACTTGTTATGCTTAATGCTTGTCACTAGGGCCCGAGTGCCATGATCTCAGATCTGAACATGTTATTGCTTCATCAAGATATTCATTGTTTATGGTCTTACCTATAAGTTGTATACACATGTCGCTGTCCGGAACCGATGGCCTCGAAGTGACAGAAATCGGGACAACCGGAGGGAATGGTAGCGATGTGAGGATCACATGTGTTCACGGAGTGTTAATGCTTTGCTCCGGTACTCTATTAAAAGGAGTACCTTAATATCCAGTAGTTTCCCTTGAGGCCCGGCTGCCACCGGCTGGTAGGACAAAAGATGTTGTGCAAGTTTCTCATTGCGAGCACGCACGACTATATATGGAACACATGCCTATTGATTGCTTTGTACTTGGACACCGTTTTATTATTATCTGCAAATGCCCTGCTATGATTGTTACATGAGTTTCTCTCATCCATGCAACGCCCGTCATCCGTCCCCGTGCCTACAGTATTTTAATCCTGTTGTTTACTAAAATCACTACTGCTGTCTCTGTTACTCTGCTGCTGTTATTTCACTATCGCTACTTGCTATAAAGCTGTTACTACTCGATAAACTCTTGCGAGCAAGTCTCGTTTCCAGTGCGGCTGAATTGACAACTCCGCTGTTAAGGCTTCCAAGTGTTCTTTGTCTCCCCTTGTGTCGAATCAATAAATTGGGTTTTACTTCCCTCGAAGACTCGTTGCGATCCCCTATACTTGTGGGTCATCAAGACTATTTTCTGGCGCCGTTGCCGGGGAGCATAGCTTTATTTGGAAGTTCACTTGGATTAATATTGTTCGCTGCAAATTCTCCATCATGGGTAAACCTCGCGATACTAAGATCGCCATATTACCATCCACTACAAGAAAAGGTACAATTCTGAATACCTCTGCTGCTCTTGATTCACCATCTGTGATTGATAAACTTGTTTCACCGCCGCATGCTTCACATGCGGGTACTTCTTTGAATCTGAAAACTCTCATAATATTGATAATATTTCTGCTGTGCTTGATGATAGTGGTTCATTGGGATCCTTTCTAGATGCTACAATTGCTAGGTCTAGACAAATTGAAAATACTGAAACTCCTAATGCTACTACACCTGTTAGTTCACCTGAACTTGATTATTTTAGTGATGATCCTGATGAAGATTATGTGGAGCTTAATGATGATTTTATTGAAAAATGCAATGCTACCACTTGATGCAAGAAAAATTAAAAAGTTGCTTGCGAGAACATGCTTTGTTAGATATAAGCTGTCTCCTGATCCTAAGTTTGCCACATCTCCTATAAACATTAAGGATAAAGATTATGATTTTTCTCTTGATCTATCTCATATAGCTATCGTTGAGAAAACCCCCTTTTGTGGTACTTGAAAAAGAAAGTCTTGTTGAACACATGACTGAGTTATCTACTCTAAGTAGCTTGTTTTACGATGATGTCAAGATGCGTACTTACTTTGTTGCTAAAATCTTTCCATTCTCATTAAAGGATGACGCTAAAACTTGGTATAATAATTTGCCACCTAATTCTATTAAAAGTCCAAAAGAATTGCTTGATGTTTTCTTCCGCAAATACTTTCTTCTAGTGCTCAACATATTGCTTTGCGAGAGAATTTATAATTTTGACCAGGGAGATGAAGAGAAATTGCCCGAGGCTTGGGCGAGATTTTGCTCTCTTATTAGAGCTCAGCCGACCATGATTTGGAAAAGCATGATTTACTTGATATATTTTATAGTGGACTAACCATTGAGTCTAGGGCATACGTGGATAGTTGTGCTTGGTTGTGTTTTCGGGAAAAGAACTCCGGATGACGTTGAAGAATTATTGGCTAAAATAAGCCGGAATCATGATGATTGGACTACGCTCGAACCAACTCCAACGCCAATATTGAAGAAGAGGGGTTTAATTAAATTGAATGATGAAGATATGAGGGAAGCCAAGAAGTCTCTCAAGGAGAAAGGTATTAAATCCGAAGATGTGAAGAATCTTCCTCCCATAGAAGATATATGTGAGATAATTCCCCCTTCATCCATGATTGAGGTAAACTCCCTTCAACGCTTTACTAGGGAAGATATTCCGTATTCGAAACCTCCTGCACAATGCTTAGATGAGTTTGATAATTATATTGTTAAGCAAGAAAATTTTAATATGAGAGTAGAGAATCATTTAATGGAAAATTCTCGAGCTATTAGTGAATTGCATGATATTGTGGAGAGAACCTCCAATGATGTTAAGATGCTTGTTAAACATTTTCATATGATTCAAACTCAAATTGATCAACTCACTAAAGTGCAAAGCTGACTTGTTAGGGAGTAATTCTAAAGAAAAACATGCTTATGAAGTAACAACTAGAGGTGGTGTCTCTACCCGGGATCCTCTATATCTCGAAGGGCATCCCAAAAGAATTAAACAAGATTCTCAACGCATTGAACCTAGTGCTCATTCTAGGAAGAAAAAGAAGAAGAAACATAAAAATGTTGTAGAATCCTCTGAACTCGTTAATGATCCTAATAGTATTTCTATTTCGATGCTTAAGCTGAAAGTGGTAATGAACATGATAAAGATAATGATAAGAATGATGCTCCTGATAAAGAAGAGGTTGAAGAAGAACCTGAAAAGCATGCTAAAAATAAAAAGTACACTAAAGAAGATTTTATTGCTGAGAAACATGGTAATGAAAGAGAACCTTGGGTTCAAAAGCAAATGCCTTTTCCTGCTAAGAAACTAAAATCAAAGGAAGAAGAACACTATAATAAATTTTGCGATTGGATGAAACCTTTATTCTTGCAAATCCCTTTGACCGATGCTATTAAATTGCCTCCTTATTCAAAGTATATGAAAGATATTGTTACTAACAAAAGGAAAATCCCCAATGAGGAAATTTCCACTATGCTTGCTAATTACTCTTTCAATGGCAAAGTTCCAAAGAAGTTGGGCGACCCAGGTATACCTACTATTCCTTGTTCTATTAAGAATAATTATGTTAAAACTGCTCTATGTGACTTGGGAGCCGGTGTTAGTGTTATGCCTTTTTCTCTTTATAAGAGACTTTACTTAGATAAGTTGATACCTACTGATATATATTTGCAAATGGCTGATAAATCTACTGCTATTCCTGTTGGTATATGTGAGAATGTTCCTGTTCAAGTTACTACTAATCGCTTGATATTAACTGATTTTGTTGTGTTGGAAATGCCTGAAGATGATAATATGTCTATTATTCTTGGGAGACCTTTTCTTAACACCGCAGGGGCTGTTATTGATTGCAATAAAGGAAAGGTTACTTTCAATGTTGATGAAAGGGAGCAATACTACATGCTCACCAAGATCTTCGTCGAGAGTTTCCAGTTCAACAACAAACAATATGAGCCGACGGTTGCATTCAGGATCTATGGTAATCCTGTTACTATGAAATTGGAGGATTTACGTCGTGCAATGGATATTGTCCCTGTAGGTACAGCGAGTAGGATTGATGACAACCCCGGGACTTGTTGGAGCTCTACCGAGGGATCACCGATGATGATTGTTGCACCATTCAGCGGGGCAAGATAAGGAACATTCAACTCCCCGCTATTAAGTATTTTGCATACTACATTGCTACTAGCATTCTTGGTAGGGAGAACACTAGCAACATTTCTAGTTACCATCTTGCTTTCTTGAATATTGCATTTTGTTACCACTGATTCTACTTTAGATAATATGGTTTATAGAATGTTGTTTTCTGACGGGGATGAGAAGGAAATTCCTTTTCCCCAACCAGGTTTGTTCAGTATTGACAGGCAATCATGGTCGTGCACTAAGGAGGAAGTGGATGAACATTTGAAGATAAAGGACTTCCACCAGCAACATGACTCCGAGGACGCCGGGGCCTCCTATGACCACACCGTCACGTATCCGGGTGCTTCTTCTAGCACATACCCGGAATACGATCCATCTTCGTCATACTACGGAGACACTACCTCATGGGATCGATGGGATTGAACTCCACTTAGGCCAAAAGCCTAAGCTTGGGGGGAGGTATACCGGCATCACTCATTCTTTGCATATTATGGTTGCTGGATACTTGTACATACTTGTTTTGTTCGTTTGAGTGGTTTTCTAATGAGAGGAAGATGATATTTGGGGAAGTGCTGCCTGAAAACAGATTCTGGACTGTTACTAGAAAAATTCGTACGCACAGCCAGAGCGTTATTTTGAGCTGCCAATTTTTGTGCAGGTTCCCCAGGTTGTTATCTAACTTTCATTAGTTGAACACTTTTCGATCTGAGCAACGTAAGATTTTTGTAAAAATCGATTTCTGTACTGCTGTCAGGTTTTGGCAGATTTCTGCCATCCTGCTGTTATGTGTTTCTTTTAGTTTGCTATTTCTTGTTTTCGCTTTGTTTCTTTCCCAAAACACAAAAAGACCAAAAATATTTCTGTTGTTTCTCTTCACCATTTGTTTGCTTTGGTTTCTTGCATTTGTTTCACTTTATTTGCTATTGCTAGTTTGCTATAAGAAAACCCAAAAAGATTTTGCTTTGTTTGTTTGTTTCTTCTTGTTCTTATTCTCAAATTCGAAAACACCAAAAATATTTGCTGTTCTTCTTTGGTTTGTAAAGTTCTTTATGAGTTCAATGGTCTTCGGTGGCTGGAGCGTGGTTTTCATTTCATATTATCCAAGCTACACAAGTGAAAAGGCAATAATGACGATCTACGACAATCTGATTGTGGTGAGAGGCTGGTATGATCTATTTGTTTTCATTTTTGTACATATACTCATCCATGTGAGCATGCTCAGTTGGTTCATGTGAGGTAAATGTTATTTGAGAAAGTCTAGTAGTTTATGATCTCTCATGTTTAGCTCCAATCTATTAATATGAGTAGCATGTCATGGATGTTTGCTTGCATTGTTTTATTCATAAGTAAGTATGGCATTGTGGTATCCTCCTCTGAATAATTCATTTATATCGACTTGGCACATGCTCACGCATGCATATGACTGAACAAAAAGTCAATTAAGCCTCGATGATCTATATTGCTTCAGAGTTCTTGTATCACTTTTATGCCTCCGTTAATTTATTTTGCCGCAAGCATGATTATGACAGTTGCTGCTCTCTTGATTTGTCGCTCCCTAGTCTATTGCTAGCCTTCATTTGTACTGAGCGGGAACGCTGCTCGTGCTTCCAAACACCTGAAAACCAAGTTGTTCCAAAAGTGTCCACCATAAATACCTATGCATGGCATTTCAAACCATTCCAAGTAAATTCTCGTGCGCTACCTTTAAAACCTTCAAAATGCTTCTCAATTTGTGTTTATGTTTCATAGCTCATGAGGAAGTATGTGGTGTTTAGCTTTCAACCTTGTCATTTACTTTTGACGGACTCTCATATGGACTAGTGGCACATCCGCTTATCCAATAATTTTGCAAAAAGAGCTGGCAATGGGATTCCCAGTCCCGAATTAATTAACTTAATAGACACTCCTCCATGGTTTGTGATTGTTGGACGGCACCCGAAGGATTCGGTTAGCCATGGCTTGTGTAAGAAAAGGTTGGGGGGAGTGTCATCATCATAATAAAAATAAAATAAAAAGGCACTCCTTCGTGGTATGAGATTGTTGGCAGGCACCCGAGGATTCGGTTAGCCATGGTTTGTGCAAGAAAGGTTGGAAGGAGTGCCACATAAATATGCAAATAATTCATGGGAGCCGCTCTTGAAAGTCCGGTTGGCGAGGTAGTTGGTGTACCCATTACCATTCGTTGACAACAACAAACACCTCTCAAAATAATTTTACTCCTGTCTTTATAAAAATGAAAAGCTCTAGCGCATGTTAATCCCCTGCTTCCTTCGCAAAGGGTCAATCTTTTACTTTTATGTTGTGTCTCCATTATTTCTTTGAGCACGATCTTGAGAGCACAACTGGCATTCTTAGTATAATATGCTTGTCTCAAAATATGATTGATTGTGGTGTAACTTTGATGCATTTATCTTTTGACAATCACTACTTCTAGTCTTTCTATGAACTCCAGAGGTGCCCGGGCATTTATGTTTTGCCAATCAAATACGAGCAAGCGAGATACCACTTTATCATACTCTCTTATGAACATTGCAATCCTGCTTATATACATGATTCATGATGCTTATTATTAATTGTTGGTACCTCTCCATGATTGACATAGCTGTTAGATGATCTTATTTGCATGTATCTCATTATGAATTGCTTAAGTATTAGCCATAGCATGAGAATATATACATCATATGAGCAAATGTGTTCGTGAAAGTTCTTTTATCGCTCAGTTGTTAATCTGAATTGCTTGAGGACAAGCAATAAGCTAAGCTTGGGGGAGTTGATACGTCCAAAACGTATCTACTTTCCCGAACACTTTTGCTATTGTTTTGCCTCTAATTTGTGTATTTTGGATGCAACTAACACGGACTAACGCTGTTTTCGGCAGAACTGCTCTGGTGTCTCGTTTTTGTGCAGAAATCCAACTTTCGGGAAAATCCTCGGAATTTATGCAGAAGGCCCTATTTTCCCAGAATAATGACGGAGCCAGAAGGACTCCCTGGGCCGCGCGGCCCTGTGGTGTGGCCCCCTCGGCCGGCCTCTGACGCCCTCCTTCGGACTATTTATCGGCCTCGACCTAAAAACGCACGGGAAGAAGTCGAAGTCGCCAGAAACCCTCCAGAACGCCGCCACATCGCGAAACTCCGTCGCGGGAGCCAGAAGTCTCCGTTCTGGCACTCCGCCGGGACGGGGAATTGGAGGAGATCATCGCCACCATCACCGCCAACGCCTCTACATCAACCAGCCATGTTTCCCCCATCCATGTGTGAGTAATTCCCCCGCTGTAGGCCGAAGGGGATGGTAGGGATTGGATGAGATTGGTCATGTAATAGCATAAGATTGTTAGGGCATAGTGCCTAGTGTCCGTAATTGGTACTTTGATGATATTGTTGCAACTTGTTATGCTTAATGCTTGTCACTAGGTCCCGAGTGCAATGATCTCAGATCTGAACATGTTATTGCTTCATCAAGATATTCATTGTTTATGGTCTTACCTATAAGTTGTATACACATGTCGCTGTCCGGAACCGATGGCCCCGAAGTGACAGAAATCGGGACAACCGGAGGGAATGGTAGCGATGTGAGGATCACATGTGTTCACGGAGTGTTAATGCTTTGCTCCGGTACTCTATTAAAAGGAGTACCTTAATATCCAAGTAGTTTCCCTTGAGGCCCGGCTGCCACCTGGCTGGTAGGACAAAAGATGTTGTGCAAGTTTCTCATTGCGAGCGCGCACGACTATATATGGAACACATGCCTATTGATTGCTTTGTACTTGGACACCGTTTTATTATTATCCGCAAATGCCCTGCTATGATTGGTACATGAGTTTCTCTCATCCATGCAACGCCCGTCATCCGTCCCCGTGCCTACGGTATTTTAATCCTCGCTGTTTACTAAAATCACTACTCGCTGTCTCTGTTACTCTGCTCGCTGTTATTTCACTACTGCTATCGCTATAAACCGTTACCATCGATAAACTCTTGCGAGCAAGTCTCGTTTCCAGGTGCAGCTGAATTGACAACTCCGCTGTTAAGGCTTCCAAGTGTTCTTTGTCTCCCCTTGTGTCGAATCAATAAATTGGGTTTTACTTCCCTCGAAGACTGTTGCGATCCCCTATACTTGTGGGTCATCAGGTGTGCGGGTGGACAAAAGGGTGGGTTTGCAGTCGCGGAGAAGGCGGTGTGGGCTTGCATTTTCATACCTGGCCTCACACCAAAGGAAGTGTGAACGGGGGCAAGTCCCTGCGGATGGCAAAAAGTGGTGGAATCTCTTATGGGAAAAGTAACGCACCTCTGCAGAGTGTATCAAATTGTGGTTGTCACTCCTTGTTCCGGGAAGGGAACTGCGAACGCGGCAGGAAAGGAACTCCACGAAGTTCTAGTCAACCTGTGAAGATTGACGGGCATAGTTTTCATAATAAAAGCAACCTTTTGAAGAAATGATTTCAAAACATGCATTGACCTGCGATTTCCTGATCAATGGTCATAGCTAGTGCATCAAACACTTTTTACTCTTTTAGAACTTGCTGAGTACCTCTGTACTCACTTTCTTTCGCCACCCTTGCTAGACTGTGATCCAGAAGTGGAGGCCATCAACGATGGAGCACCAGAAGGAAGCTACGAGCTGGTCTACGAGGAATCTGATCTTACCGGCGGAGTGGAAGGAGTGGACTATGGGATAGTCTACGGTCCCGATGACACCGAGGTGGAGGAGTAGAGATATACCCTAGCATCATAGAGCCGAGCAACGTAGAACTTACCTAAATAAGTTGTTGAGCTCTCTTTATATTTGGTTATGAGTTGTAATCGTACTTGGTAGTATCTTAGGGTGTTCTCATAGGACCTGTGAGAATACCAACTTGTTAAGACAATGTTTGTAATAATGTATGGAGTGTTATGACCTGCAATGTTTCTGTTGTACCACTCTGAGGGATATGACAATTTGTGAAGAAGTCCCTTCACAAAGATCATATCAACGACTTGTATACTACAACATGCGATGGTATGCTCGGGTCACCGCAGCTGGTATCAGAGCAAATGTTGCGACCTTAGGTTGGAAAACCCTAGTATAGGGAAGAAACCTGTAGGAGTCTAGTAGAAATAGTAAAGGATTCTCTAGAAATATGGTGATTATTCACATGAGAATAGCAAAACCATATATTTTAGTGCGATAATTCTTTATTATGGCTATTATGATGCATTATCACTACTAATATTCTGCTTTTGTATACAGCCATAATGGCAAACACTTTTCCTAAGAGGACTTTGAGGAAGGTTGAGGGATGGCTCGGCGATCATGATGGACCAATCACAGCTCTCCTGTGTGGGATGCTGAAGGAACTTCATTGTGTC